>NW_026975011.1:975262-1275262 GCF_030014295.1 Loxodonta africana | reverse complement strand
TTGTGCTGGCCTCTCCTGTATTGTGTGTTGTCTTTCCCTTCACCTAAAATAGTTCTTGTGTACTATCTACTTAGTGAATACCTCTTTCCTTCCCTCCCTCTACACTCTCATAACCATCAAAAAATATTTTCTTCTCTGTTTAAATGATTTCTTGAGTTCTTACAATAGTGGTCTCATACACTATTTGTTCTTTTGCAACTGACTAATTTCACTCAGCTTAATGCCTTCCAGGTTCTTCCATGTTATGAAACGTTTCACAGATTCATCATTGTTCTTTATCAATGTGTTGTATTCCATTGTGTGAATATACCATAATTGATTTGTCCATTATCTGTTGATAGGCACGTTGGTTGCTTCTGTCTTTTGCTATTGTAAACAGGGCTTCAATGAACTTGGGTGTGCATATATCTGTTTTTGTAAAGGCTCTTATTTCTCTAGGATATATTCCAAGGAGTGGGATTGCTGGATTGTATGGCAGTTCTATTTCTAGCTTTTTAAGGAACCGCCAAATCGGTTTCCAATATGGTTCTACTATTTTACATTCCTACCAGCAGTGTATAAGTGTTCCAGTCTCTCCATAACCTCTCCAACATTTATTATTTTGTGTTTTTGGATTAATGTTGTCCTTGTTGGAGTGAGATGGAATCTCATTGTACTTTTGATTTGCATTTCTCTAATGGCTAATGATTGTGAGCATATCCCCATGTACGCATTAGCTACCCTAGTGTCTTCTTTAGTGAAGCTCCTGCTCATATCCTTTGCCCATGTTTTAATTGGGTTAATTGTCTTTTTGTTTTTGAGATTTTGTAGTATCATGTAGAATTTACAGATCAGATGCTGATCAGAAATGTCATAGCGAAAAACTTTTTCCCAGTCTCTAGATAATCTCCTTGCTCTTTTGGTGAAGTCTTTGGATGAGACTAGGTGTTTGATTTTTAGGAGCTCCCAGTTATCTAGTTTCTCTTCTGGTGTTTGTGCATTGTTAGTCATATTTTGTATGCTGTTTATGCTATGTATTAAGGCTCCTAATGTTGTCCCTATTTTTTCTTCCATGGTTTTTATCATTTTAGATTTTATATTTACATCTTTGATCCATTTTGAATTAGTTTTTGTGTACGGTGTGAGGTATGTGTTATGTGTCTTTTTTTGCTGATGGATATCCAGTTATGCCAGCACCATTTGTTAAACAGACTGTCTTTCCCCCATTTAACTGACTTTGGGCCTTTGTCAAATATCAGCTGCTCATATATAGATGCATTTATGTCTGGTTTCTCCATTCTGTTCCATTGGTCTATGTATCTGTTGTTGTACCAGTAATAGGCTGTTCTGACTACTGTGGCGGTATAATAGGTTCTAAAATCAGGTAGTACGAGGCCTCCCACTTTATTCTTCTTTTTCAGTAATGCTGTACTTATCTGGGGCCTCTCTCCCTTCCATATGAAGTTGGTGATTTGTTTCTCCATCTCATTAAAAAATGTCATTGGAATTTGGATCAGAATTGCGTTGTATCTATAGATCGCTTTTGGCAGAACAGACATTTCTACAATGTTGAGTCTTCCTATCCATGAGCAAGGTATGTTTTTCTACTTATGTAGGTCTCTTGGTTTCTTACAGTAGTGTCTTGTAGTTATCTTTGTGTAGGTCTTTTACATCTCTGGTAAGAGTTATTCCTAAGTCTTTTGTCTTCTTGGGGGCTACTGTAAATGGTATTGATTTGGTGATTTCCTCTTCAGTGTTCTTTTTGTGTTGGTATAGAGCAATCTAACTGATTTTCGTATGTTTATCTTCTACCCTCATACCCTGCTAAACTCTTCTATTAGTTTCAGTAGTTTTCTTGAAGATTCTTTAGGGTTTTCTGTATATAAGATCATGTCATCTGCAAATAGAGATACTTTCACTACTTCCCTACCAATCTGGATGCCCTTTATTTCTTTATCTAGCCTAATTGTTCTGGTATAGGGATACCATTTTGATTCCAGAAAAAACAGTGGTACAAAGAAGCTAGATACAATGAGGCTAAAAAAGAAAAGAGGAGGAGGAAATTTAGAAGATCAACCATTGGCTAATCTTAATATGAGTGACTGAACCCTTCCCTCCCTCTTTTATTGAGATCAACTGACATCAGGTAAGAAGGCTGTCTCTGGCCCTCCACCCAAAGATGTCTTTTGAAAGTCACATTCAGCAAGCCAGGCTTTGAACAGGAAAGAAAAGACTAGCAACTTTGGGTTAAAGAAGAGTAGCTGGCATGATCAATCCTGGTCAGGAACTTTCTTATAGTGAGTATTTAGTTTTGTGCATTAGAAAATCCTAAAAATCAATATATCTACTCTCAGTTTCTCTCTTTGACAGTAGATTTCATGGAACAACAGTTTCCTAATAGGTCAAATGTTTGAAAACTGCAATTGTTCCTTATGATTTCAGATTCAAAGGCCCAAGTTTCTGCCCTTGAAGCTTTATAGTTCCCTTTTTTTTGAATCACTGCAACATAGTCTTAATCTGATTTATCATCCTGTTTTCACCAGATGCTGCAGAAAAGTTATAACACCACAAACTGTAATGTTGCTTTTTAAGAGACAAATCCAGTCCCATCGAAGGGACCTATCAGTTTATGTTCTGAAAACAAGACCTAAGGGCTCTAAGTTCTTTTTGAAATCTACTGAAAAGAGTTAAAATTATCTTAATTCTATGCAAAAATATAATGCAGTGTTTTGGGGGTGATTTACCAAATTCTGTGCATCTTAAGCTCGCAAATTAAGCTACATGACCCAGAAAGTGGAATACAGAGCCTACATTATTTAACAGTAATTAAATTAGGGAGCATAGAGAGTTGCTGCCTTCTAAGATCCTCTTTCAGTGGAATGACTGACTCTCCTCGATGCCTGGGACCTGCAAAAGGTACAAATACATGGAATAGACCAGATATAAGAAAGACGTGAGTAATTAATTCAGTCAAGAATGACATTTGCCTAGTTATTTTTATTTTGCTTTTTAAACATTGCATCATGCTTAATAACTGTAGGGGTGAATACAAACCAAAAACAAGGAAAAAAACAAAAAACAGACACATATATTTCTGCCCACCCTTGTGCAAAAAGAAAAAGAGTACCAGTCTCTCTTTTTTCTTTTCTTTTTTTTCTAACAGCATTTCTTTAGAGTGCTTGCAAGTTGAAATTCTTAGCGACCCTATAAGGACAGAGTAGAACTGCCCCAAAGGGTTTTCAAGGAGTGGCTTGTGGCTTTGAACTGCCAAGGACATTTTGGTTTTCTGCCAAGCTCTTATATTCTTTTAAAGGACTAAATAAACTTGCCAGTTTTACAACCCAGGAAGGTTTTCTCAAGAACCTAGGATCCATCTCTTTGAAATGTAAATAACAGAAAGATAGCACCCCTCTCTGCATGGAAGTTTAAGGTAGGTACCAGTTCCTGTCAAGTCAGTTTGGAACTGGTGGTAGACTGGTTAAGAGCTTGGTTGCTAACCAAAAGTTCAGCAGTTCGAATCTACCAGCTGCTCCTTGGAAACCCTATGAGGTAGTTCTACAAACCACAGTTTCTGCAGTAATCAGCCCTCAAATGGTTAGGACTTGGTCAATAACTGCCAGCTTCCTTAATTTTTTGCCTTCACTCCCAACTTGGGATCAGAGAAACATACTCCCCTGACCAATTATGTAGGTTGCCCCGCTTCTCTTTAGTCTTCCTCCAACTTCCCATGCCAACAATGTCCAATAAGAGCACACCCTATGCAGCCTTTTTTTTCCACTATTAAACTTTCCCTCTCCACTGCCTGCCTTTGAGTCTCTGTAAAATACACGTGATGGTGGCTGACTCCTTTGTCATAGCCAGCTTCGAATAAAGTGCTTTTGCTTGTTCTCACTTGAGTGGCCTTTGTTTATTTTCACAAATGAAAATACTATAGAAAACTCAAATACCTTGGTGAGTTCAGTCAATTATAATGCCACTGTATTTCTCAGATTTGGTAACATTTCCTCTCTTGCTAGCAAACGAAATGCCAGCTCTGAATCATTTAATCTTTTCTGTCTTTTTCAGCTACAATGTAATCTTTACCTGCATCAGTGCCATTTTGCAAATGCTAACAATTGCTATGCCAATTGCAGGTGAAACATTTACCTCCCCTGCTTGCTTCAAAAGAGAAATTCAGAATGTCTGTCCACAACCTTTAAGCTGGACATTGAGGCTGACCTGGGTAAAGAAGCCAAATCCCAGCTCTACCACTTCCCAGCATGTGGTCTTAGCTGTTACACTCTGCTGTAAGCTGCAGGTTGTTCATCTATAAATCTGGTTTAGTAAACCCTAACTCTAAAGGCTGGAGTAATAATTAAGTGAGATAATACATAAAAACAGTCAGCCCATCACCCACCTCCATGTAAGCATACTGCAATTGGTGCCTTCCCAGGTTGTACCTATGGTTGCAGTTGATGTTTTAATTACTGTCTTAGGCTGGGTTTTCTAGAGAATCAAAACCAGTAAAGCTTACAAATATATAGAGAGAGGAAAATTTACATCAAGGAAATGGCTCACACGTTTATAGAAGCTGGAACATTCCAGGTCCATGGGTCAGGATAGAGGCTTGGTTCTCCTGATTCAGGGAGCTACAGGGGCAGGAGAACCCAAGTTTGGCAGGACAGAGAGCAGAGCTCTTGTTCACAGGCTGTACAGATTGATGGACTCCAAGATCAGCAGGGAGGACCAAAGGTAAGCTGCTAGCTTGAGCACGAAGAACTGGAAGTCAGACAAACAGGAGCCAGCTGCAGGATATAAAGCCAGCAGAAGACCAGGAATCTTGCCAGAATGTCCAGTTCTATTCAATGCAGTCCACCTGACCAACCTTTTACTCACAGCAGATCCTATTATGGAGGTGTTCACATTATGTCAGATCTCACTGTGGAAGTGATCACATCATAATACGACTGCCAAACTACATCACAACTGCCAAACCACTGAGAATCATGGCCCAGGCAAGTTGATACACAACCTTGACCATCATAGTTACTGCAGTTAGCAGGGAAGGTATCTGTCAGGGACAACTCATCCGCCAGACTCTGAATCCTATTATTTATAATCCATGACATGTTCAATGCCCAAGACAACCAAGCAAACAGTCAAGAGAAGAACAGCAGCTCCTACACGCTCTTTGGTCCCCAAAGAATAATTCATCCTACTAGAACTAGAGTCAATATTTATTCAACTGTAGGTGACACATTTTGTAAACCTCAGTATGAATTACATAATAAAAGTTTTCCAAGGAAATCTACCTATAATTGTTCTATTTTCTTTATATTTATTCTTTTCCTTTCTGAATTAATTTACTTTTGAATACAAACTCTGGAAAGTATACTTATGATTGAAAGGGTCTAGTTTAATGGAATTAATGTAAAAGAATTAAAATTAAGAAGTTTAAATATGCATAATCTATTTTAATAATATAGCAATAGTAAAGCATTAAAACACATTCTTTACAACTTCTGAGATCTTTACACTAAGCAAAAAAAATCATGACATGGTATTGTTTGTTGCCATTGAGTTGATTCTGACTCATGTCTACCTCCTGTGTGCAGAGCAGAGGTTTTCAAGGCTGTGGTCTTTTCAAAACAGATTTCCAGGCCAAAGCTTTCTGAATACGTTCAAACCCCTAATCTTTCGGGTAGAAGTCTAGCACTCAACCTTTTGCACTACCCAGAGACCTGTTCCTGACATATAGTTTTATATATGTTCAGATGATTGACTACATTACTCATACTCATTGCTGTTGAGTAAATTGCGACTCATAGCTACCCTATAGGACAGAGTAGAACTGCCCCATAGGGTTTCCAAGGCTGCAAATATTTACAGAAGCAGACTGCCACATCTTTCTCTTCTGGAGAGGCTGGTGGGTTCGGCTGGTGAGTTCCAACTGCTGACCCTTTGGTTACCAACCAAGCGCTTTAACCACTGTACCACAAGTGCTCCATATATATATATGAGGTTTTATATATATATATATACACACACACTTATTTTTTCATTAAAAAAAGAACTTCAGTGTAAGGCACTGTTGTCCAAGAGTTAAATGAAGAGTAAAAGTCCACACGATACCACCTCACTATAATGTTTCTCAAACACATCATTTACCCTACCACAGACATGAGGGTAATAATAGCACCCACTCAGGAAGCTATTTGAAATGGTATTCCTCTCAAAGCACTAACTGGTGTTTTTCCTTAAAAAAAAAACAAATAAAAAATAAAACTTAAAAAAAGATTATGTTATACTAACAATAATTACAGAAGAACTAGTCTTGAGAGAGGGGGAGAAAAAACAAACAGAAAACTGTACCAGCTATTCCAGCCTAGAAAAAGCTTTCTAGTAGTTCCCAAGTTTTTGTAAGAGTCCCAAGGAATACATTTCCTCTGTTGTCTAGTAATCCCCACTATAAGAAGGGATAAATTTAGAAGTGTGCCCTTGGTTCAGATGGTGTTTAATGAGAAGTTAAGAGCTACCTGTGCAACTGGGCTCAAGAACCAGATTTCTCTTGGTCCTCTGAGGATTCAAAATACTCACCTAATGTCACATCAAGGACAGGATCACAAATTTTTAAGACTATCTTAATTTACTATCATGAAATACATTAGCACTGAAACCTCAGGAAAACTGGATTCATGAATTATCAGAAGTCTGCAACGTGGCTTTTAAACAAAAACAGGCACTTTGCTCTTTAGTGCTTATCTGCTCTTTTGCAATAATAGTTTTCTGAGATAACCGATCCTCCCATGGATAACAAGACACCTAAAAGACACATTTTTTTCAATTTCTTACCAAAAGTTCATCTAAAGGTAAAAAGTCATCCAGGAAAGTAAAACTTTAAGTAGATAAAGTATTGTTTATATGCACTACACCACGCAATCCACTCAGGGTTTTAACAGTTTTAAAAATTAAACCACGGTACGAGTGAACAATGACTGGTGTAGTTTCGATGAGGTATTACTTTGACATTTTAGTCTCAGAAGGGGTTTCCCCAGTATCCAACGTCTTCAACAACCAGAAAAGATCAGCAGCTTCTCATATCCTAAGGGGTTCAATACAGAATGCCTGAACTTCTATAAACAAGTCCTGCACGTTAATAATTTCGTTACAGATCAAGGATTGGAGGAAGACACAGACAAGGTGCACCAAATGACCCTTAAATTGTTCACAAGTAGAGATGCAATTGGATATATAAAGGTGGATAAATTCAAGAGGTAGATCAACAGCTGTAGTTAACTGATTTACAACTTCCATTGAATGTAAGGACATGTCGATATTGACCAGCACTTAAAAATACTCGGTTATCTGGTTCAACTGCATTAATTTCAGCAACATTTCTATAGCAGCTAGAGACTTGTTTTCCACGAGATCAGGAGGATTGGCTGGAGTCAGGTCAATATGATAAACAAGTTTTGCATTTTTTTTCAACTCACCAAGGAATGTGTTTGTTGAGGAGAAGATAAGGGGTGTTTGAAGGCTTTGGCCATTATCTGCTTCATCTCTATACCAGTGCTATTCTTAACAGACATTGACTTATCCCACTGAATTGCATGGTCGGTCTCCGTTGGATTTAGCCATGCCAACTCATCCTCACAAACATGGAGTGGAGGTGTTAGAAAAACGCTAGCCGAAAATGGCTTTCAATAGGTGGTTTTGGTCCACTGACTAAAGCTTCTGTGTTTTGAGAGGCAACCAAACTGTCAAATCCAAAAATGGAAGAATTGAGGTCTGGGTCACTGAGAATGCTAGGGAAGCTAGCTTTACTCTGCGTTGGCAATTCTGACTGGCACTCAGCTAAGGCTACTTGAAGCCCACTTATGTCCACACACTGACCCCTGTTTCCAACACCCATGAAAGCAATCTGGCGAGGTGCTTTTAAAAGAGTTCCCTTGATGGTTCCAGCGTTAGCTGGGAAAGAAAAAACTGTTCTGTTGGAGTTATAGGAGGTAAAAATCCTGAGAGTCGTGGTCAGTCTGGCTCCTGGCCACCACGCGCAGGCTTCACAGGGTTGAACAGGTGCCTGAAACTGGTAACAAAGGGGTTGGCTGCAAGCAGATTGAAGTTGTCAAGGATTTCATTTTACTTGGATCCGCAATCAACGGCCATGGAAGCAGCAGTCAGGAAATCAAAAGACACTGGGCAAATCTGCTGCAAAGACCTCTTTAAGTGTTGAAAACAAAGATGTCACTTTGAAGACTAAGGTGCACCTGACGCAAGCCATGGTATTTTCAATCACATCGTATGCACACAAAAGCTGGATGATGAATAAGGAAGGCCGAAGAAGAATTGATGCCTTTGAATTGTGGTGTTGGTGAAGAATATTGAATATACCATGGAATGCCAAAAGAACAAACAAATCTGTCTTAGAAGAAGTACAACCGGAATGCTCCTTAGAAGCAAGGATGGTGAGACTGTGTCTTACGTACTTTGGACATGTTATCAGGAGGGATCAGTCCCTGAAGAAGGACATCATGCTTGGCAAAGCACGGAGTCAGCAGAAAAGAGAAAGACCCTCGATGAGGTAGACTGACACAGTGGCTGCAACAATGAGCTCAAGCATAACAACGACTGTTAAGGATGGCTCAGGCCCGGGCAGTGTTTCATTCTGTAGTGCATAGTGTTGCTATGAGTCAGAACTGATTCAATGAGACATTGCTGTTACCCTGTGTTGGGCTTTGTTTTTTTTTTTTTTTTGATCTTGCTTTGTTTTTTTGGATTTCTCTGTCTGGGTTGACTTCTGGTTGATTTTCTAACCAAAGAACTCCCTTTAGTATTTCTTGTAGTTTTGGTTTGGTTTTTACGAATTCCCTAAACTTCTGTTTATCTGGAAATGTCTGAATTTCACCTTCATATTTAAGAGACAGTTTTGATGTATATATGATTCTTGGCAGGCAATTTTTTTCCTTCAATTTTTTAAATATGTCATCCCGTTACCTTCTTGCCTGCATGGTTTCTGCTGAGTAGTCCGAGCTTATTCTTATTGGCTCTCCTTTGTAGGTGACTTTTCTTTTATCCCTTGCTGCTCTTATAATTGTTTCTATCTTTGGTTTTGGCAAGCTTGATTATAATATGTCTTGGTGACTTCCTTTTAAGATCTACCTTATGTGGAGTCCGATGAACATCTTGGATAGATATCTTCTCATCTTTCACAATATCAGGGAAGTTTTCTGCCAACAAATCCTCAACAATTTTCTCTGTATTTTCTGTTATCCTCCCTGTTCTGGTACTCCAATCACTCGTAGGTTATTTCTCTTGATAGAGTCCCACATGAGTCTTAAGGTTTCTTCATTTTTTAAAATTCTTTTATCTGATTTTCTTCAAATATATTAGTACCAAGTGATTTATCTTTGAGTTCAGAAATTCTAGCTTCTATTTGCTCAATTCTGCTCCTCTGACTTTCTATTGAGTTATCCAATTCTGTAATTTTATTGTTAATCTTCTGAATTTCTGATTGCTGTCTCTCTATGGATTTTTCCACCTTATTAAACTTTTCATTATGTTCATGAATAATCTTTCTAATTTCCTCAATTACTTTATCTGTGTGTTCCTTGGCTTGTTCTGCATATTGCCTCATTTCCTTCCTGTTGTCTTGAAGGGAGGCTGAGAACATTTCCCTTGAGAAAAAGAACAAGACAAGGATGCCCTTTATCACCACTCATATTTAACTTTTTGCTGGAACTTGTAGCTAGAGCAATAAGGCAAGAAAAAGAAATAAAGGACATCCAAATTGGTAATGAAGAAGTGAAATGCTCCCTCTTTGCAGATGATATAATACTATACATAGAAACCACAAAAGCCTCCATGAGAAAACTACTGGAACTAATACAAAGATACAGTACAGGCACAGGATACAAGATAAACATACAAAAATCAGTTGGATTCCTATACACCAATAAAGAGAATGATGAAAAGGAAATCAGGAAAACAATACCATTTATAATATTCCCTAAAAAAATAAAATACTTAAGAATAAATCTAACCAGGGATATAAAAGACTTATACAAAGAAAACTATAAAGATATTTCATTCTTTCTGAAATTAAGAGGATTTTCTTCATCAAAGGTTTTTAGACAGTTTTGGTCTTTTTGCATCACATGGTGAAATTACGAAGACTTAGATGATATCTGTGTTAAAAGAGCATTAAAAATATTTTTTTTTCTGTATATTCATTTTCCCACTCTTGAACATACTGAAGTTCAGTTTGTATGTACTGGGGTGGTGGTGGTAATATTTAATAATTGTAACAATAGCTCTCTTTCATAGGGCCCTCCCTCTGTGCCTGTTTCTGTACTTACCACTTCACATTTACTTAATCCTTCCAAAATCTGTATGTGATTGATATTATTATATCCGTTAACTGACCCAGTTTGATGACACAAATTTTCCAAGATACCATAGTTGGTAAGTGACAGAGTCAGGATCTGAGCCCAGACAATCTGTTTTCAAAGATAGATCTTTTATACCATGGCCTCTTTCTGAACTAAAGATTGTGCCCAGTGCCTGAATGAGTGGACAACTCCAAGATGAAGAGTCTCAATGTCTTATCAGCTGAGTCAGTGAACTCTTCCTTATTTATGGCAAATTGTCTATTATGTTGTCTAGTGCCATCCTACAGGATTTACGTGGCTCTTTTTCAGTGCAGCCAACCAAAGCTAAGGTATGGATATGGATAAGCTATCGCAGCTGCCTTCCCTGCTCTTGCCCCATCACTTTGTGTCCTACCTGTGCCCGGTGGACCATCTGCTTCAGGCACTGCCACTTCCAGCATTGGGTTGAAAGCTGGAAAGGCTATGAAAGAGATGGGGCTGTAGCAAGGAGGTCTAGGGAAGCAGAAAGGGGAAGTCATTGGGAAAGTTTTTATGGAGTCAGAATCAAGGCTCTAAAGCAGGTTTTCCAGTTCTCAGTGCTGCCCAATAATTGCATCTTTCCATTGATTAGTCTGTTCTTTAGTATTCTATTCAACAAATGTTTATTGAGTGCTGCTATGTACCAGGCACTGTTCTAGGCAGTAGGTATCCAGCAGTGAATGAAAAACGGCAAGACTCTGCCTTCATGGAACATACCTCCTATTGTCAGGAAGACAGATAGTAAATAAACAGACAAATAAGATGGTGAAATGTGCTTTGGAGAAAAACATGAAGCTGCATAAGAGGAAAGGGAATTCTAGGAGAGGGTGAGAAGTTAGATGGGGGAAGGAGGATTGCTTTTAATGTAGGGTGGAAGGGAAGGTGTCTATGATAAGGTGACATATGAGTTGAGCACAGGCCATGGGAATGGCTGAAGGAAGACCATTTCAGGAGAGGGCACAAGTACAAAGGTCCTGAGGCAAGAGCATGCCTGATGTGTTTGAGAAACAGTAAGGAAACCAGTGAGGCTGTAATGGAGCAAGGGGAGAATGCAGTAGGAGGTGATACCAAAGTAGTAATGGAAGCCAGATCATGTAGGAATTGTCAGCCACTTAAAGGACTTTGACTTTTCCTTTGAGAGAAAAGGCAAAGTTTAAGTAGAAGAGTGACATAATATGACTTATGTTCCATACAAGCATTCCCTTCCACCACACTTTACCTCTGCATGAACATTAACAAAACTTTACATCCAAAAGAGTACAGTTCCTTTTACCTATACATCATGCTGGCTTCCAACAGAAAATTACAAGGCATACTATAAAGCAAAAAACAATCTGAAGAGAAAGGGCAGGTATCACAAGCAGACTCAGACAATGCCAGAGGTGTTAGAATTATCAGACTGGGGATTTCAAATAACTATGACTAATATGTTAAGGGCTCTCATGGAAAAAGTGGACAACATGCAAGAATAGATGAGTAGTCTAACCAAAAAAATTGTGAACAATAAGGAAATGTGAGAAATCAAAATTTGCAACAGAAATGAATAAGGCATTTGATGCACCTACTAGTAGACTGGAAATAGCTGAGGGAAGAATCAGTGAGCTTGAAGATATTTCAGTAGCAAATTCTCAAACTGGAAGTCAAAGAGAAAAAAAGATTGGAGGAAAAAAAAGGACTATCCAGGAACTGTGGGGCAATCACAAAACATGTAACATATGCATAATGGGAATACTAAGAGGAGAAGAGAGAAAGGAACAGAAGAAAGACTTGAAGCAGTAAGGACTGAGAATTTTCCAAAATTGTTGACAGACACCAAACTACAAATCCAGTAGGCCCAGAAAACACTAAGCAAGATAAATTCAAAACCAAAACCCGTTGCTGTCGGGCCGATTCCGACTCATAGCGACAAAGCAAGATATATAGGAAAAAATCTGCACCCAGGCATATCATATTCAAATTACAGAAAGTCAAACAAAAAGAGATAGTAACACCTCTTCCTTATTAATTGTTAGAACACATAGATGAATCAGTAAGGCTATAAAAGGTTTGAATAGCATTATCAACCAAATTAACCTAATTGCCATTTATGGAGTGGGAATTAGGTTAATTGCAGGTTAGGTTAACCATTGCAGAGTCTAATTCTTTGCAAGTATACATGCAACATTCATCAAACTAGACCGTATAACCCAAATTCTAACTCAGTGACCCCATGTGTTACAGTAGAACTGTTTCAAAGGGTTTTCTTGGCTCTAATCTTTATGGAAGCAGATTGCCAGGCCTTTCTTCTGTGGTGCCACTGGGTAGATTTGAACCACCAACCTTTAGGTTAGTAGACAAAAGCAAACCTCTTGTGCCACCTAAGGACTTTAGATACCCATTGCTATTGAGTCAGTTTTGACTCATAGCAACCCTAGTACTGGGTATAAGTGCCTCATAGGGTTTCCAAGGCTGTAGTCTTATGGAAGAATACTGCCACATCTTTCTCCTACAAAGTGGCTGGTGCATTCGAACCTCTAAGCCTTCAGTTAGCGGCCGAGTGCTTAACCATTGTACCACCAGGGGACCTTAAGTACCTTATACTGTTGAGTCGATTCTGATTCATAGTGACTCCATCGGACAGAGTAGAAGTGCCCCATGAAGTTTCCATGGAGCCACTGGTGAATTCAAACTGCTGACCTTTTGGTTAGCAGCCACATCCCTTAACCACTATGCCACTGCCCTAGAACAGCTTTCAATACATTAAGGAGGATCGGCATCATAGAGTATGTTATCTGACCACAATGCTATGAAATTAGAAACCAATAACAATAAAATATCTATAAATTTTCCAAATAGTAGAAAATTAAGCAGTGTACTTCTAAATAATTCTTGGTTCAAGGAAGAAATCACAAAGGAAATTAGAAAATACTCTTTTTAGTATAATAATATGTTTCTAGTGAAGGCTTACATAGCAGTTTAGGTTCTCATTCAACAATTTCTGCACAGATTGTTCAGTGACTTTGGGTACATTCTTCATGATTCATGAACTTTCTCAATATTTCTGTTATGGTTGTTCCACTTTCATTAATCTAGTTGCCCTGCCTCCTTGCATTCTTACCTTGGTTTTAAAGTAATTGTTGACTATTTGTTCTCATAAAGACGATTTTTTATAGGATCACAGCAGTCATGGGTGGTATTCTTTATTTTAGGAGCCTATCTATTATTTAGCTAAAAGATAACCTCAGGGTCTAGTTTCAGTTCAAGGTTTAAAGAGTATCTCAGGACAGTAGTCCTCCAGTCTCAACCAGTCGAGTAAGTCTGGTTTTTGCTTAGTTTTTTATGGATTTGAGGTTCTATTCCACATTTTTGTCCCATACTATCAGGGTCCATCTACTGTGGCCCTGATCAGAATGGTCGGAGGCGGTAGCCGGGCACCATCTAGTTTTTTTTTGGTTTCAAGGTAGATGAGGTCATGGCTCGTGTAGACTATTTGTCTTGTAGACTAGTTTCTTCTTTGAGCCTTTGGTTTCTTTCTTTCTTTTGTTCTGGATGAGTAGAGACCAACAGTTGTATCCTAGATAGGCAATTGCAAGCTTCCAATAATCTAATTTCCCTGACTCTTACATTCTCATCTTTGTTTTAAAGTAATTGTTTACCATTTGCTCTCATATAGATGATTTTTTTTAAGCGGCACATTACTTATGAGAGGTATTCATTACTTTGTGAGGCAATCTGTTATTTAGCTACTGGCATTAGTTTCAGTTCAAAGTTTGAAGAGTATCTCAAAGCAGTGATTTCAGGGAGTCCTCAAGTGTGAACCAGTCCAGTAAGCCCCCCTCTTTTTCTGTATTTGATGATAAATATATATATTTTATTTAATTTTTATTTTGCTTTGAGAGAAAGTTTACAAATCAAGTCAGTCTCTCTCATAAAAACTTATATACACCTTGCTACCAAAACCAAACCCACTGCCATTGAGTCGATTCCGACTCATAGGGACCCTATAGGGCAAAGAAGAACTGCCCCATAGAGTTCCCACGGAGCACCTAGGTGGATTCGACCCACTGACCTTTTTTTTTTTTATTAACTTTTATTGAGCTTCAAGTGAACGTTTACAAATCAAGTCAGACTGTCACATGTATGTTTATATACATCTTACTCCACACTCCCACTTGCTCTCCCCCTAATGAGTCAGCCTTTCCAGTCCCTCCTTTCGTGACAATATTGCCAGCTTCCCACTCTCTCTATCCTCCCATCCCCCCTCCAGACAGGAGATGCCAACACAGTCTCAAGTGTCCACCTGATATAATTAGCTCCCTCTTCATCAGTGTCTCTCTCCCACCCGCTGTCCAGTCCCTTTCATGTCTGATGAGTTGCCTTCGGGAATGGTTCCTGTCCTGTGCCAACAGAAGGTTTGGGGACCATGACCACCGGGATTCCTCTAGTCTCAGTCAGACCATTAAGTATGGTCTTTTTATGAGAATTTGGGGTCTGCATCCCACTGATCTCCTGCTCCCTCAGGGGTTCTCTGTTGTGCTCCCTGTCAGGGCAGTCATCGATTGTGGCCGGGCACCAACTAGTTCTTCTGGTCTCAGAATGATGTCGGTCTCTGGTTCATGTGGCCCTTTCTGTCTCTTGGGCTCTTAGTTGTCGTGTGACCTTGGTGTTCTTCATTTTCCTTTGATCCAGGTGGGTCGAGACCAATTGATGCATCTTAGATGGCCGCTTGTTAGCATTTAAGATCCCAGATGCCACATTTCAAAGTGGGATGCAGAATGTTTTCATAATAGAATTATTTTGCCAAATGACTTAGAAGTCCCCTTAAACCATGGTTCCCAAACCCCCGCCCTTGCTCCGCTGACCTTTGAAGCCTTCATTTTATCCCGGAAACTTCTTTGCTTTTGGTCCAGTCCAACTGAGCTGACCTTCCATGTATTGAGTATTCTCCTTCCCTTCACCTAAAGCAGTTCTTATCTGCTAATTAATCAGTAAAAAAACCTCTCCCTCCCTCCCTCCCTCCCTCCCCCCCTCGTAACCACAAAAGTATGTGTTCTTCTCAGTTTATACTATTTCTCAAGATCTTATAATACCCACTGACCTTTTGGTTAGCAGCTGTAGCACTTAACCACTACTCCACCAGGGTTTCCTATACACCTTGCTACATACCCCCAATTACTCTCCCCCCTAATGAGACAGCCTGCTCCCTCCTTCCACTCTCTTTTTACGTGTTCATTTCACAAGCTTCTAAGCCCCTCTACCCTCCCATCTCCCCACCAGTCAGGAGGTGCCAACATAGTCTCAAGTGTCCACCTGATCCAAGTAGCTCGCTCCTCACCAACATCCCTCTACTACCCATTGTCCAGTCCAATCCATGTCCGACGAGCTGGCTTCTGGAATGGTTCCTGTCCTGGGCCAACAGAAGTTCTGGGGACCATGATCATCGGGGCCCTTATGAGAATTTGGGGTCTGCATACCACTGTTCCCCTGCTCCCTCAGGGGTCGTCCACTGTATTCCCTGTCAGGGCAGTCATCGGTTGTGGCCGGGCACCATCTAGATCTTCTGGTCTCAGGATAATGTAGTCTCTGGTTCATGTAGCCCTTTCTGTCTCTTGGGCTTGTAATTACCTTTTGTCCTTGGTGTTCTTCATTATCCTTTGATCCAGGTGGGTTGAGACTCATTGATGCATCTTAGATGGCTGCTTGCTAGCATTTAAGATCCCAGAAGCCACTCTTCAAAGTGGGATGCAGAATGTTTTCTTAATGGATTTTATTATGCCCAGGGACTTAGATGTCCCCTGAAACCATGGTCCCCAAACCCCTGCCCCTGCTTCACTAACCTTTGAAGCATTCAGTTTATTCAGGAAACTTCTTTGCTTTTGGTTTAGTCCAGTTGTGCTGACCTCCACTGTATTGACTGTTGTCCTTCCCTTCACCTAAAGTAGTTCTTATCTACTATCTAAGTAGTAAATATCCCTCTCCCACCCTCCCTCCCTCCCTCCTCTCATAACCACTAAACAATGCATTTTCTCAGTTTAAACTATTTCTCAAGATCTTATAATAGTGGTCTTATACAATATTTGTCCTTTTGCAACTGACTAATTTCACTCAGCATAATGCCTTCCAGGTTCCTCCATGTTATGAAATGTTTCACAGATTCCTCACGGTTCTCTATTGATGTGTAGTATTCCATTGTGTGAATATACCATAATTTATTTATCCATTCATCCTTTGATGGGTACCTTGGTTGCTTCCATTTTTTTGCTATTGTAAATAGTGCTGCAATAAACATGGGTGTGCATATACCTGTTAGTGTAAAGGCTCTTATTTCTCTAGGATATATTCCGAGGAGTGGGATTGCTGGGTCCTATCATGGTTCTATTTTTAGCTTTTTAAGGAAGCGCCGAATAGATTTCCAAAGTGGTTGTACAATTTCACATTCCCCCCAGCAGTGTATAAGAGTTGCAATCTCTCCACAGCCTCTCCAACATTTATTATTTTGTGTTTTTGGATTAATGCCAGCCTTGTTGGAGTGAGATGGAATCTCATTGTAGTTTTGATTTGCATTTCTCTAATGGCTAATGATCGAGAGCACTTCCTCATGTATCTGTTAGCTGCCTGAATGTCGTCTTTAGTGAAGTGTCTCTTCATATCGTTTTCCCATTTTTAATTGGGTTGTTTGCCTTTTTGTGGTTGAGTCTTAGCAGAATCATGTAGACTTTAGAGATCAGGTTCTGGTCGGAGATGTCATAGCTGAAAATTCTTTCCCAATCTCTAGGTGGTCTTTTCACTCTTTTGGTGAAGTCTTTAGATGAGCATAGGTGTTTGATTATTATTAGTTCCCAGTTATCTGGCTTCTCTTCAGTTTTTTTAGTAATGTTTTGTATTCAGTTTATGCCATGTATTAGGGCTCCTAACGTTGTCTCTATTTTTTCTTCCATGATCTTTATCGTTTTAGACTTTATGTTTAGGTCTTTGATCCATTTGGAGTTAGTTTTTGTGCATGGTGTGAGGTATGGGTCTGGTTTCCTTTTTTTGCACGTGGATATCCAGTTATGCCAGAATCATTCCAGCATCATTTGTTAAAAAGACTGTCTTTTCCCCAATTAACTGACACTGGGCCTTTGTCAAATATCAACTGCTCGTATGTGGATGGATTTATATCTGGGTTCTCAATTCTGTTCCATTGGTCTATGTGTCTGTTGTTGTACCAGGCTCTTTTAACTACTGTGGCTGTATAATAGGTTCTAAAATCAGGTGGAGTGAGGCCTCCCACTTTCTTCTTCTTTTCCAGCAATGCTTTACTTATCCAGGGTTTCTTTCCCTTCCATATGAAGTTGGTGATTTGTTTCTCCATCTCATTAAAAAATGCCGCTGGAATTTGGATCAGAATTGCATTGTATATATAGATGGCTTTTGGTAGAATAGACATTTTTACAATGTTAAGTCTTCCTATCCATGAGCAAGGTATGTTTTTCCACTTACTTATGTCCCTTTTGGTTTCTTGTAGTAGTACCTTGTAGTTTTCTTTGTATAGGCCTTTTACTTTTCTGGTTAGATTTATTCCTAAGTATTTTATCTTCTTTGGGGCTACTGTGAATGGTATTGATTTGATGATTTCCTCTTTGATCTTCTTTTCGTTGATGTAGAGGAATCCAAGTGATTTTTGTATGTTTATCTTATAATCTGATACTCTGCTGAACTATTAGTTTCAGTAGTTTTCTTGAGGATTCTTTAGGGTTTTCTGTGTATAAGATCATGTCATCTGCAAACAGACATATTTTTACTTCTTCCTTACCAATCTGGGTGCCCTTCATTTCTTTATCCAGCCTCATTGCTCTGGCTAGGACCTCCAGCACAATGTTGAATAAGAGTGGTGATAAGGGGCACCCTTGTCTGTTTCCCATTCTTAAGGGGGATGTTTTTAGAATGTCTCCATTAAGGATGATGTTGGCTGTTGGTTTTGTATAAATGCCCTTTATTATGCTGAGGAGTTTTTCTTCTACTCCTATTTTGTTGAAAGTTTGTATCATGAATGGGTGCTGGACTTTGTCAAATGCCTTTTCTGCATCAATTCATAAAATCAAGTGGTCCTTGTATTTTGTTTTATTTATATGGTGGATTACACTAATTGTTTTTCTAATATTGATCCATCCTTGCATAACTGGTATAAATCCCAGTTGGTTGAGGTCGATTATTTTTTAGATCTGTTGTTGAATTCTATTGGCTAGAATTTTGTTGAGGATTTTGCATCTATGTTCATGAAGGATATAGGTCTGTAATTTTCTTTTTTTGTGTGTGTTGTCTTTAGCTGGTTTTGGTATCAGGGATATGCTGGCTTCATAGAATAAGTTAGGGAGTATTCCATCCTTTTCTATGCTTTGAAATACCTTTAGTAGTAGTGGTGTTAAGTCTTCTCTGAAAGTTTGGTAGAACTCTGCAGTGAAGCCGTCAGGACCAGGGGTTTTTTTTTTGGGGGGGGGGGAGTTTTTTGATTTTCAATCTCTTTTTTGTTATGGATCTATTCAGTTGTTCTACTTCTGTTTGTGTTAGCTTAGGTAGTTAGTGTGTTTCTAGGAATTCATCTATTTCTTCTGGGTTTTCAAATTTGTTAGAGTACAATTTTTCATAGTAATCTGATAGGATTCTTTTAATTTCAGTTGTATCTGTTGTGATATGGCCCATCTCATTTCTTTTTTGGGTTATTTATTTCCTTTCCTGTATTTCTTTAGTCAGCCTGGACAATGGTTTTCAATTTTGTTGATTTTTTCAAAGAACCAGCTTTTGGGCTTGTTAACTCTTTCAATTGTTTTTCTGTTCTCTAATTCATTCAATTATGTTATAATTTTTATTATTTTTTTCTCCTGGTCCCTGAAGGTTTCTTTTGTTGCTCTCTATTTGTTCAAGTTGTAGGGACAGTTCTTTGATTTTGGCTCTTTCTTCTCTTTATATGTGTGCATTAATTGATATAAATTGACCTCTGAGCACTGCTTTAGCTGTGTCCCAAAGGTTTTGATAGGAAGTGTTTTAAGTTGCGTTGTATCCTATGAATTTCTTTAGTCCCTCCTTAATGTATTGTATAACCCAGCCGTTTTTGAGCAGGGTATTGTTCAGTTTCCAATATTTGATTTCTTTTCCCTGGTTTTTCTGTTATTGATTTCTACTTTTATGGCCTTATGCTCTGAGAAGATGCTTTGTAATATTTCAATGTTCTGGATTCTGTACAGGTTTGCTTTATGACCTAATATGTGGTCTATTCTAGAGAATGTTCCACGTACACTAGAAAAGAAAGTATACTTTGCAGCTGTTGGGTGGAGTGTTCTGTATAAGTCTATGAGATCCAGTTAGTTGATTGTGGCAATTAGATCTTCGGTGTTTTTGTTCAGCTTCTTACTCGATGTCCTGTCCTTCATTGAAAGTGGTGTTTTGAAGTCTCCTACTATAATTGTGAAGGTGTCTAATCTCACTTGTCAATTCTGTTAGAGTTTGTTTTATGTATCTTGCAGCCTTGTCATTGGGTGCATAAATATTTAATATGGTTATATCTCCCTGGTAAATTGTCCCTTTAATCATTATGTAGTGTCCTTTTTTATCGTTTGTGGTGGATTTAAATTTAAAGTCTAATTGGTCAGGAATTGATATTGCCACTCCTGCTCTTTTTTGATTGTTGTTTGCCTGACACATTTTTTCCATCCTTTGAGTTTTAGTTTATTTGTGTCTCTAAGTCTAAGGCATGTCTCTTGTAGGCAGCATATAGACGCATCATGTTTTTTTATCCAGTCTGTGGCTCTCTGTCTCTTTATTGGTGCACTTAAGCCATTTACATTCAGCATAATTATAGATAAGTGTGAGTTTAGTGCTGTCATTTTGATGCTTTTTTCTGTATGTTGTTGACTATTTCATTTTTCCACTTCCTTTTTTTGTGCTGAGAAGTTTTTCTTTGTAAATTGTGTGTTCCTCATTTTCATAGTAGTTGAATTTATTTTTGCTGAGTTTTTATGGTTATCTTGGTTTTTATTTTGAAGTATGGAATTGTTAGACCTCTTTGTGGTTACCTTAATATTTACCCCTATGTCTGTAAGTAAAAACCTAACTTGAATCATCCTATATCGCCTTGGTTTCCTCTCCATATGGAAGATCTATGCCTCCTGTATTCAGTCCCTCTTTTTTGATTATTGTAATCTTTTACGTAATGACATCAATGGTTCCCTGTTTTGATCTTTTTTTATAATTAATTTTATTTTGTGTTTGTGATATACCTATCTGAGTTGATATCAGGATGTTCTGTTTTGTGACCTTGTGTTGTGTTGGTATCTGATATCATTGATTTTCTGACCAAATAATTTTCTTTAGTAATTCTTATAGCTTTGGTTTGGTTTTTGCAACTTCTCTAAGCTTGTGTTTATCTGTAAATGTCTTAATTTCACCTTTTTATTTCAGAGAGAGTTTTGCTGGATATATGATTCTTGGCTGGCAGTTTTTCTCCTTCAGAGCTCTATATATGTCATCCCATTGCCTTGTTGCCTGCATGGTTTCTGCTGAGTAGTCTGAACTTATTCTTATTGATTGCCCTTTGTAGGTTACTTTTCGTTTATCCCTGGCTGCTTTTAAAATTTTCTGTTTATCTTTGGTTTTTGCACATTTGGTGACAATATATCTTGGTGATTTTCTTTTGGGATCTGTCTTGTATGGGGTTCGATGAACTTTTGGATATATATCTTTTCATCTTTCGCAATGCCAGGGAAGTTTTCTGCCAACAGATCTTCAACTATTCGCTTTGTATTTTCTGTTATCCCTCCCTTTTCTGGAACTCCAGTCACATACAAGTTATTCTTCTTGATAGAGTCCCACATGATTCTTAGGGGTTCTTCATTTTTTTTAATTCTTTTATCTGATTTTTCTTCAATTATATTGGTATCAATTGACTTATTTTCCAACTCCCCCACTCTGCAAACTAATTCCTCGATTCCGCTCCTCTGACTTCCTACTGAGTTGTCCAATTATGTAATTTTATTGGTAATCTTTTGGATTTCTGAATGCTGTCTCTCTATGGATTCTTGCAGCTTATTAATTTTTCACTATGTTCTTGAATAATCTTTTCGATTTCTTCAACTGCTTTATCTGTGTGTTCCTTGGCTTTTTCTGTAGATTGCCTTATTTCATTTCTGAGGTCATCCCTGATGTCTTGAAGCATTCTGTACATTCGTTTCTTATGTTCTATATCTGGCAACTCCAGGAATGTATCTTCATTTGGGAAAGATTTTGATTCTTTGATTTGGGGGTTTGTAGAAGCAATCATGGTCTGCTTCTTTATGTGATTTGATATCGACTGCTGTCTCCGAGCCATCTATAAGTTATTGTAATGATTTATTTTATATTTGCTTACTGTGTCTTATCTTCTTGTTTCGTTTTGTTTCAATACACACAGATGGGCTACTAGAGTGAGCTAACTTAATTATTGGAGCCTTTGAATTGCTTATTCCTGTTACCAGCTGGTTTGAGCTGTTACCCAGTATATGAGCGTATGTATCTATTCACTATTCTTGAATCGAATCAGCTCAGGTGTTCTGATAGTGGGTCAGCTAGTGTGTGGTGTAGGCTCTCTGCTACTGACTTAGAGGAGTAGTGGTGATGGTTGTATGTACCAGTTTCTTGTAACAGCAGGGGGTCACACTCTGAGGAGGGCAGGGTGCTGACAGCCTTCCCCCAAGTGCCAGTGAGGTAGGTGTGTCTCTATTCCTAAAGCACTTTGGTAGGTGGGCTCTGCAGCTGTACCTTAGGCACCCAATGCTTGTACCTCTAAAAATTGGTAGGCATTGCTATCCTCTGACCCCTTTAGCAGCTGGTTAGGTGGTGTGGATGGAACCTCAGCCCTCAGTTCCATGCTACAGATCAGTGAGCTCTCTGTTTAATAGGTAGAGTGGTCCAAAACTTGCCTTCCCACTGGTCAGCTACAACAATTACAGCTGATCTCTAAAAGAATTGCCTTTGCATTAAAATAGCCACCTGGTTCCAGGTAGGGGTGAAAGCCAAAGACTGTGGATCTCTTATACCTGGATGGTGCTTGTTCTGTAATGCTATTCCAGTTTAGAGAAATCAGGAAAGGATTTTTCACCTGATTGTTAGTTGCTGCTTTTCCAGGCCAGGATGGGTTAGAAAAGAAAAAAAAAACCTGCAAAGCACTTCAATCTCTGGCCCAGGGAATTCCAATGTTAATGAAGCTGCCTGGGGCAGGGAGGGGAGGGATCAGATAGATAAAAAAAAAATTAGATAAACTTACTTCTCTTGTTTCATGAGGACTGTTTTATCTGAGATTCCGGAGGAGTGTGTAGCCTGTGTGTGCTGGCTAGGTCCCTGCGGAGATTGCCCAGGGGGTTAGCGCTGCAACCTTGCTTGCCTTGTCTCAGGAAGCCACGATCATCTCCATAGCTCTGCTTCCAAGACTCCGCAAGGGTTCAGGTCTGGGACGTGGCTTGCCCGGCCCTGGAACTGGTCGCTTCTTCAGCGAGCGGTTTCTCATTCCCCTAAGGGCTCAGGGCTGGGGAGGAGCTAGCCTGACTCCGGGACTGCTCCTTCCTTCAGCGCGTGGATTCTCACTTCCCTGTCACTCAGGTCAATTCCCTAGTTCTCAGTTTGATGGTCAGCGTTCCTAGATTGCCATGTATGTAATTGCTTCACTTGTTTTTCTGAATCTTTTGCAAGAGGGGTCAGCTGGAGCTTCCACCTAGTCAGCCATCTTGGTCCCCCCCAATTTTTTTTAAATGAGTTGAAATTCTGTGCCACATTTATCTCCCATGCTATCAGAATCCATCTATTGTGGCCCTGATCAAAAGGGATGGTAGTGGTATCTGGGCACCATCTAGTTCTTCTGGCCTCAGAATAGATTAGCTCGAGGTTTGTGTAGACTTTGTTTGTCTTGTAGGCAAGTTTCTCCTTTGAGTCTTTGGTTTTCTACATTGTCTTTTGCTGCAGATGAGTAGAGAACAATAGTTGTATCATAGAAGGCCACTCACAAGCTTTGAAAACCACAAACACTACCAGCAAATGAGGATATAAAACATAACTTTATGAACCATATCATGCCAAGATGTTCTATGAGACTCTGGTCCTAATAACTTCAAATCCAGAAAGCCAATCCTGCTGGTTTCATCTCAGTGTCCTCTTTTTCTGATAGGGTGATCTGACCTTCTTTATTTTCCCCCATGTCGTGTGCAACATCAAACACACCAGAGGGTGTCATGTGACCATGATGGACCCCAGTTGACTCCACATAGGCCTCCTACCTTACTTGTACCCACTCAAGGACTTCTGCACCTTATGGCGACTCTCTTTTCTTTTGGTGGATTCTACCGCTTAAAAGTGTACTGACACCTCTTTCCTGGAATAATCAAGTAACTTCTCTGTACTACAAATGGATCCCTTGTAGCCTGGCCAGTCTGCTTTATATGTTCAGTATAGCATTATTCCCAACATGACAACTGTACTTTGCAGTAATTATGTACTCTTTTTTTGGCGGAATGGTGCTTGGCCTCCTTTTATATTGTAAAATACCACGTATTTTAAATACGATATTTAATAATTCATGCTAGGTTTCATAGGTTTCTTTTCCTTTGGTTTTGAATATTCTTTTTCTTGTTGCTTTGTTTTTAGCAGTGACTCCCTATGCTTTGTGTCTTCAGTTCTCCTAGCCATTAATCTGCTCTATATCTTTGTGTGTTGTAGATTTTCCTGTAAGCGGGATCAAGCAATAATTGTTCTTGGGATTTCAGTTATTTCACACAGAACAATGTTTTCAAGGTTCATCCATTTATTGCAAGTAACAGAACTCCACTGCTCTTGTCACTGCTTAATATTGCATGTATCTATTTGTCATGTTTTGCTTATCCAATCATCTTTTGATGGACACTTGGGTTGTTTCCACCTTTTTCATTCAGTGAATAATGCTACAATGAACATGAGTGTCCAAGTACCTGTTTCCTTACTTTCAGTTCATTTGTGTACATGCCTGGGAGTGGAATAACAAGGTCATATGATAATTCTATGTTAAATTATTTGAGGATCCACCAAACTGTATTTTACAGTGGCTGCAGCACATTATATCCCCAGTAGCAATGCACTCCCAGTTTGTTCACGTCCTCACCAAATCTTTTTTTTTTTTCCTTGTTTGTTCGTTTTTATTCTGGCAACATCCATCGATGTGGTAAGGAATGACACCTCTCTGACTGATAATGTTGAACATCTTTTCATGTGCTTACTGGCCATTTGTATATTTTCTTTGGAATAATGCCTTAACGTCTTTTGTCCATTTTTAAGATAGATTGTTGGTGTTTTTGTATTTAGCTCAGGCAGTCTATGTATCTGGATATGAAACCTTTAAACAGAGTAGAGATTCCGAGTACATTCTCACAATCAGTAGTTGTCTTCACTTTCTTGATAATGCTCATTGTTGCACAAAATATTTAAATTTTCACCGAGAGAAATTTATCTATTGTTTCCTGTGTCACATCTACGAAAATGTGGGACAAAAACCCTAAAATATAACCCTGGGTTATATTTCTAAGGGTTTTATGGTTTTAGCTCTCATATTCAGGTCATCGATCCTTTTAGAGTTAATTTTTGTATTTGATGTAGAGTATGTGTCCAACTTCATACTTTTAAATATGGAGATCCAGTTGTTCCAGCATCATTTGTTGAAGGGACTATTCTTTGCCCATGGAATGGGCTTGCATCATTGTTGAAACAAATTGGGCAAAGATGTATGAATTCATTTCTGGGCACCCTATTCCTTTAGTCTCTATGTCTATCCTAATGCCAGTACAAAACTGTTTTGTTTACTGTGTGTTTGTAGTGATACTTTAAATCTTGAAGTGTGAGCCCCATACTTTCTTCTTCTTTTCTAAAATTGTTTTGTATATTCAGAGCCCTGTGTGTTTGCAATATTTCTGTTATACAGACTTGGTAGATGTTTTTGAGTTCTTGCGTGTTTCTTTTTCTCTGTTTTACTGAATTTGTAAGTGGTAAGACATGAATTCTGGGATTTAGGAGAGAGGAATAGGAGATTCTCAGCATCTCGACCCAGGACTGAAAATTCCACATTAAGATGGCATGAAGGAGATTGCCGGAAGGGCTGGTGATGAACAGAGCTGGGAGATCTGGGGCTCATTTTTGTGAGGTCTATGTCATGGGTTGGAGAGAGAATGTACCCTGAAGAACCAAGTCCTCCTACGATGGAGAAAAGTGAAACATGCTTGGCTGTGCCCTGGCTGCCATCAAGGGCACAAGGAGGGTCAAGGTAGCAGAGTCCATAGCATCACAGTTTTGGGAGATGGGCAGGGCCGGCATGTCCCTGGCTGCCATCAAGGGCACAAGGAGGGTCAAGGTAGCAGAGTCCATAGCATCACAGTTTTGGGAGATGGGCAGGGCCGGCATGTTCTCTGAATGAAGCTACTTTCCCAACATCACAGTGCTCATCTATAGTGTGGAGGTGCCTTTTTATAATAAGAACTCCCCACACAGCCATTTAATGAGACCCTGGGTAAAGAGGTCTCATCACAGAGACAGATGTCAATCCCCTTCCTGTTCAAAAATATAAGAAGTCCTCAGGGGCTTCTCACCAGCTCTACCCTGTGGCCTCCGAATGGTGACTGCCAAAATCAGCAGACTCTGAAGCTGTTCCTCACTAAGTACCTGAAAGACAACAGGGAGTTGAAGCAGAATCTGAATCCATGCTCTAAATCTTGGTTGAGAAGATGGTTACACGATGATATTTAAAATTCCTGAAGTTCACTAAATTATAAATTGAAATGGGCAAGTTCCATTGCACGCAAATTACACTTCAGAGGAAATGAATTGTAACGGAAAGAATTCTTTTTTTTTAACTGTGTCAATGCCTGATTTGTAACAGTAAAAGTCTATACAATTTGAAAACATGGGGAGTCCCCGGCACAAAAGAATAAGGAGCTGGCTAGCGATCGAAAGGTTGGTAGTTTGAGCCTACACAGAGGCTTCCTGAAACAAATGTCCAGTGATCTCCTTAAGAAACTCAACCACTAAATACCCCATGGAACACTGTTGTGAAATGCATGGGATCGCCATGAGTCAGAATTAACCCAACAACACTGGCTTTTTTTTTTTTCTTTTGGAACCAACCTGGCTTCCTCTTACTGACTCGTGACCTTGGATGAATTGTTCCCCATATGTACAATGGGAATGGTCTCTAAATCATTAGATAATTTTGACATTTAACTATATCTTTAACAATCACTGAGAAAAATCTTGCATGAAATATTCAGCAAATGATAGCAGATAGAAATATTATTGTTGTTTTGCGTAAATGTCCTAGTCCAAGTGAAGACAAGGACATTCTTTCTGCCTTTAGAAAAGCACAGTCAACAGGGAATAGGAACACTGGAACAGTGACATGCAGTTCAGGGTGAGGGCATGATAAAGTCATAACGGTTAGTGGGTCCTGCTCCCAGGGTGTTTGGTGTGGGTGTGCGAGAGTGGGCTGGGGAAAGGGCAGTGCAGTGAAAGGAGATGTGGAGGCACCAGGATTCATGGTCATATTCGGTCCCAGCACTGGAGTTGCTGTTGTGACAAAGGAAAAGTGCAAATGGAGGTGGAGGAAAGGCAACCAGGTGTTAGGTCATCCGAATTCCCTGCCTGGTCACTGGGAATTAGCGCAATGAATCTCAAGTGATGAGTGGCAGTATGGAAGGAGGAAATGGTAAATATTGGAAAAGTCCCTGCAGTGAATTTTATGTTCCTTCCCTCCAGTTGAGAAGTTTCCCAGTAGAGAACTTGTGAGCAGTTCAACCAGACCCCCAGGCCTCTGAGTACCCAGAAATAAAAGACCCAAGGTGTCACTGACTCTCAGAGCCTGTCTCAGGAATCCCTGACAGACACCCTGCCATCCTCATATGCTCTTTCCAACACATGGAACAGGGTTGACATCCACTCTGTCTGAAATGCCCCCAGCAAGCTCAATAGCAGGAAAGGGACCTTCTAAAGTGAAAGACATCCTCCAGACTTTCTTGAAGGACTGAGCCTTCAAAAGAGTGGTTTCCCCATCTGCTACCTAGCGTTTCTTTTCATGATGCACGGTATAAAACCCCTTTCCTTTTTTGCCAGCATCCTGTTTCATTTTTCCCATCTGCTTCTTCATTCTCCCCTGGTGGGATGTCCTTGGTGGTATCAAGGGTTTACTCCTTACTCCTGCTCAGAGAGCTTGTCCCCAAGGGAAGTGTCAAATTTGAATTTCCAAAGATTGAGGGGGTGACAGGGGTCTGATAACACACTCCCTCCCCACCATCTTACCTCCTGCTGAAGTCATCTCCACAGGTTTGGTCACCGACCACAGCTGTCTGGCAACTTTCAGCATGTGAAGTTGCCACGTCCTGGACTCAGCATGATCTGGCTCCAACAGATGCTCAGAAATCCAAGGAAAGGAGGGAGAAGTTTCAATCTAGACAGGAGTAGAAAGTAGGACTCAAGACATTCTACAGTGGGGGAGGGGCGGAGGGCATGTTGGGATGAGGAGACATTCCTGAAGGGGACCTGACAGGCAAAATGTTACCAAAAAAACCCACTACCGTCTGTTTCCTTCAAATTACATTGCCAACACAACTGGTATGAACCTCTTAGGGCCATTTTTGGGTTCTTTTTCTTATCCACAGCACAAGTCTACTCTAGACTTCTTATCAACGTATCTACTTTTGTGCCCCTAAACTCACCCTGCTCCTTAGCTCAAGGTGGTAGATTCTTGCATTATTACAAGGGCACCAATACTTCATGAACAAAATTTGGGAAACGTTGTCTAATGAAGGCTGGGGTCCACATGGCAACAAGGAAACTCAGTGTTTGAAATTAGGATTGTCTCAGAAGTTCCATTATGTTTCAGGTGTGTATGCACACAGTGTGTGTATTGATTTAGGAATAATATTGGAGTCATTATTCCCTCTCCTTGAGTACAGAAAAAGTGACCCAGCTGGAGCTGGGCTCACAAGGGCTTGCAAGGACTCACAAGGACATATCAACTGTGCCCTGAGGCATGAAGACAATAGCTAAGATAATCTTGGAAAATATCTTTTAGGGAGACTTTTGGAAAAGCCAAAACAGAAAAGACTTTCCACTCTTATCGTTTTCTATTAACATAAAAAAAAACAGTGAATAGAAATTTGTTGGACCAATGAAGACCTGCCTAACTGTCAATACTGAAACCTGTACCAATGATTGTTGAGAGGGACAGTTCACAATGTAGGATCACAATTTCTAGCCAACCTGTGAACAGGTGAAGCTTTCAATGGTTTTGCCCATGTTGTAGTGTTAATATATACAGATGACTTTGTAATGTTCTTTGGACTCAGATAGGCATGGCTGTGGCAGCATGCTTGTCCATTTTCCCATTCTTGCTTATTCTGGAATATTTCCTTGGACTTGGGCAGACATGGCTCTGCCAGCATGCTTGGCTGCTTTTCAACTTTTGCCTCTTTGAATGTATGCCGAAAAAAACTTTCTTTTTGCTCTTACTAAACTTTGTGATGTTTTCACCTACAACATCATTGTTTAGGAAGCAGTCCTTGTGTCCCAAAATTCCTGTCCACTACTGAAGGCTCTGGGAGCTCCAGCCTGACCAGCCTTACTCATGATCCTCTTTCCGGATAAGCTCCACTGCCTCAAAGGAAGGCCAGCAGCCTCTAATTCCATGACCAAAAGTAGATTCCTGTTGCTTCTCGGGTTATTTCATTTTACATTTGTGTTTAAGTTTGTATTTCTGACAATGAATGTAATTCAATAATTGTACATAATTATTTCAAAAGTCAGACAGTTCCAGATAGCTTCTTCAGTGACAACTCCTCTCCCGGCACCTTTGTCTTGGCAACCAAATGTTGTTCCCACATTACCTAGTGTGTAGGCATTAAGGAAATAACACTGGCTGTCATGTATTCCTAATCACAACACAGAAGAAAAAGTAAACTGAAGGGCATATATTGAGGACCTTTTCCTTAGGAGATCTCTTTCATTCATTCCTAGAAGATTTGTAGAGCCAGGGAACACTGAGAGTATGATATAGTGCATGTAAAAATGCTAATACAACGTAGTAGGAATTGCCAAAGGCAGGTGATGTGAAAATCGAGCATTTCTTATTGCAAGGCAGCCTAGGATGTTTGAATGAACAGCAGGGCTGCCTGAGGCAAAACTGGCCCTTGGGTGACAGATTTCTTCCTTTTTAGAAGCAGCACAGCTGTCTGCCCTGTCTGGTAGGAAGGCTGGGAGGTTAAATCTGGAATCAGGGGCTTTACAAAGAGCAAGCTTGAGAGGGTTCACATTTCAATCGAGTTTATTTCTCATTTTAGGAACGGCCTCTTAAGCGACAATCTTTGGATTTGGACTAAGTGTGCATTTCTTAAATGGGAGTGTATTTTTTTTTTTTATTTGCTTAGGTCTTATATATCAGAAAGTATAACGAATCCTGGAGCTTTATTTGATTCCATAAATATTTTAAATTTTCTTTTTATTGTGGTCAATATATATGTAACAACACACGTGTGATTCCCACCTTCTTCACATGCACAATTCAGTGACACTGTGTTCATCATGTTGTACAAGCACCACCACTGTCTGTTTCTTAGTGTGTTACTTTTTAAAAAATAATATTTTACTGTGTTTTAGATTCCCATTCAACAATTTCTCCACAATTTTTTCGGTGACATTGGTTACATTCTTTGCAATTCTTGAACATTGTCCTTATTTACGTTCTGGTTTTTCTGTTTCCTATAATCTCGTTTCCCGGACTCTGACATTCTCATCTTTGTTTAAATTGTTGACCGTTAGGTCCCATATAGGTGATTTTTAAGGAGCACAGTGTTTACAGGTGATGTTCATTATTTTGGGAGCCAGTCTGTTATTCAGGTACAAGGTGACCTCAGGGGTTTGATTCAGTTCAAAAATTGAAGAGTATTTCAGGGCAATAATTTCGGGGAGTCCTCAAATCTGAACCAGTCCAGTAAACTTCTTTTTTTAAATGAATTTGAGATTTTGTTCCACATTTTTCTCCCATTCTGTCATAATCCATCTATTGTGGCCCTAATCACAAGGAATGATAGTGATAGCTGGGCACTAGCTAGTTTTTCTGGTCTCAGGGCAGATGAGGCCGTGGTTTCTGTAGACTATTTGTCTTGTAGACAAGTTTCTTTGAGTCTTTGGCTTCCTACATTCTGTTTTGCTGCAGAGGAGTAGTAGAGACCAATAGTTGTAACTTAGAAGGCCGCTATCAAGCTTTTGAAATCCCAGACACTATTCAGCAAACTAAGAGGTAAAATATAACTTTATGAGCTATGTCATGCCAGTGGACCAAGATGTTCTGCGAGACTCTGGTCCTAACACTTCAAATCCAGAAAAACAATTCCATGAAGTGTTCGATTATAACTAAGAAATATTTATTACTATTTCCTCTATGAGATTTATTATATATATTAATATGTGTGCATAGAATCCAATAGATGTATATACATGTATGTTTACACCTATATACACACTTATGTATACTTATATATACTTACTTATACACATATATGCCTACATGCATATATATATATATATGTATATATATATACACACACTTGCATATATATTTTTCGGTTGTTTTTGCTTATCTTTCAAAATTATGTATTACATGCTATCACCAACAAGTTTTTCCTTATGTACATTTTACTGACATGGTTTGCCTTCATCAAGCTGTATACATTTCACTGTCATTTGGTGTTACCTTTTCCATCACCAGAAATAACAAGTGTTTACTATCTAGTGAGTGAATTTTCATTTTCCCCCACCCCATCTCTGGTAACACTAATGAACATTATTTTCTATATATTTTTATTTGTTCATATTTCAAAAAAGTAATAACATACAATATTTGTTTTTTGTGCCTGGCTTATTTCACTCAAGGTAATGTCCTCCAGGTTCCTTCATGTTCCAAGGTGTTTCAGGAACTCCTGGATTACTGAGTAGTATTTCCTTGTACATATGTATGACAGTTTACTTATCCATTAATTGATCGATGATCACTTGGGTTGTTCCATCATTTTGCTATTGTGAATAGTGCTGCGATGAAAAAGGTGTCGTTCTGTCTGTTTGTGTCACTTCTACCAGATCCCTAGGGCATATATCTGCAGTGGAATTGCTGGGTCATATAGCAGCTCCACTTCCGGTTTTTTAAGGAACCAGTAGGCTGTTTTGCAAAATGGCTGTATCATTTTATATTTTCACCAGTAATGGACGAGGGGTTCAGATTTCCCCGTGACACCTCCAACACTTGTTATTTTCCATTTTTTAGTGTTTTTTTTTTTTTAATCTTAGTCATCCTAGTGGGAGTGAAATGGTATCTCATTGTGGTTTTGATTTGCATTTCCCTGATGGCTAATGAAGTTGAGCATCTTCTCATGTGTCTGTTGGCCATCTGAATATTCCCTTTGGTGAAATGCCTTTTCATGTTCTTTGGCCAGTTTTTATATGGTTATTTGTCTTTTTGTTATTAAGTTGTAGAAGTTTGCTATGTATTTTAGATATTAGACTCCAGTCACTTATATCTTTCCCAAATAATTTTTCCCAGCCTGTAGGCTGTCTCTTCCCTATTTTTATTGTCTTTTGATGAGCATAAGTATTTAACTTTTTGTGAGGTTCCACTTACATATTTTCTGATGCTTGTGCATTCATTATTGTGTTTGATAATCTATCACTGAAAATCAGTTTGGTCCAAAAGGTTTACTCCTATATTTTCTTCCAAGAACTGTATGGTTTTAGGCTTAAATTGAGGTCTTTGATCCATATTGATTTAATTTTTGTGTATGGTGTGAGGTATGGTTCTTGTTTTATTTTTCTGCTTGGGGAAATCCAGTTTAGCCAGCACCATTTGTTGAAGAGACTACTCTTTTTCCTTTAAATGGATTTGGCTCACTTGCTGAAAATCAGTTGACCATAGAGGTTTGGATTTATTTCTGGGTTTTCAATTCTGTTGCCTTGGTCTGTGTGTCTGTCATTTAACCAGTACCAGGCTGCTTTGATTTACTGTAGTTTTGTAATATGTTTGGAAGTCAGGAAATGTGAGGTCTGCTATTTCATTCTTTTTCAAAATTGCTTTCGCCATCCGGGATCTCTTGTCTTTCAATAGAAAAATGAGGAATTTTTTTTTCCATTTCTGTAAAGAGTGGTCTAGGAATTTTGATTAGGGTTTTGTTCTATCTGTAGATCACTTTGTGTAGTATTGACATCTTGATTATATTAAGTCTTCCAATCCATGAGCACAGAATGTCTTTCCATCTATTTAGGTCTTCTTTAGTATCTTTCAGCTGTATTTTATAATTTCACTGTAGAAGCCTTTTACATCTCGGGGTACGTTTATTCCTATATATTTTATTCTCTTAGATGCTATTGTAAATGGAGTTGTTTTCACTTCATAAATATTTATTTTGGAATAAAAATTCCATAAATTTTATTATCCGACTTGTATATGCTAAGGATGCATCTTAAGCCATTCAGCTTGTGAGGAGCAAGGACCTAGGCGAGGCCAGGGGCTACTTTCTGGGATCTGCCCCTCAACTGTCTTAGTCAAGGTAACAAGTACATTTCAGACAAAACCTTGGTACATCAATATTTATTGTGAAATGTCTATGTATTAAATAAATGCAGCATGAAAAATACTGTGTGACAGTAAATACAGTAGGAAAAACCTAAGAATGGAGTCAGAAGAAAGCATATCTTACAGTGTTTCCCAGATCTAAAATTCTTTGGCTGTGCTGTTGTGTAAAAGAACTTTCAAAGTGAATAGGAAAAAGAAACAGTATTTTTTGAAAGTCCATTCAGAAGAAGAAACAAATGTGGTCCAAAGTGTATCTAAATGTGTAAGAGCACTATTCCCAATTCGAGGATACTGTATTTTAAGCGGTGCCAAGTGATTAAGAGCCTGACTACTAACCCAAATTTGGCAGTTCAAATCCATTATCCACTCCTTGGAAACCCTATGGGTCAGTTCTACTCTGTCCTATAGGATTGGTGTAACTCGGAATGGACTACACGGCAAAGGCTATGCTTTAGGTAAGGAGCCCTGATGGTGCAAGGTTAAGCGCTGGGCTGCTAACCAAATACCAGCAACTGAGGCTCTGGCTTTAGAGAAGAAAGAGCAGGGAATCTGCTCCCCTAAAGATTACAGCCTAGGAAACCCTAATCGGCAGTTCTACTCTGCCCTATAGGGTCTCTGTGAGGGGGGATCGACTCCATGGCACAAAACAGCAATGACCACTATTTTTACAAAGCATGAGTGGTGGCTTCAGACATCCTCCTTTGGCGGAAGGGCTAACGTGGAGCTTCCGGGTGAGGAGGTGTAGTCTACTTTCCAAGAAGCCTCAGAATGCGCCCCAGATGCTCTGTATTCTGCTCCTGCACTGCTCTCCATAAACCAATTGCCTTAGAGTCGATTGCGACTCATAGCGACCCTATAGGACAGGGTAGAACAACCCCATAGGGTTTCCAAGTAATGGCTGGTGGAATCAAACTGGTGACCTTTTGGTTAGCAGCCCTAGCACTTAGCTAATGCACCAGCAGGGCTCAGGTGATCCCATTCCCGCCTTGCTTTAGGAGGTCACACATGCGCACCCTCTCCTGAGACTGGAACTTCTACACTCTAAAGGCCTCAGGCACCAGTTGCAGAAGGTCCTCTTCAGGGAGACACGCAGGCATGAGCAGGGAATGGCAGGGTCCCTAAGGGTAGGTCTAATGGCTGGGCTGGGCTGTCGAGGGCGAGACCTCAGACCCTGCAGACAACAGTGTACTGCTCTTCCACTTTCTCCTGTCAATTCCCTTACAAACAAAGGTAAAGGCTACTCAAACTCATCCTTAGTAATTTTGCTACTATGCTTTACTCCCCTATAGGGGCTCTGTTAGAAATGTGTCTATATGAATTCACAGTTTGGAGGCTGTGTATGTGTTGAATGGGTTCTCGGGAAGTTTGTATTTGTATTAAGTGTGTGCATTGGTGGTGTCTACATGAATATTTGGGGTGCAATATGAGTGTATTTTTGTGGGAGTGTGCAGGACATGAGATACAGGCATGTGCACTCAAAGACTTGGAGGTGAGCTGTTTACAAATTGTGGCTCAGGGGAACACTTTGGGTCTGGCTCTTCTGCCATGAATTCTGGGTCTTTGTGTGTACATAATGGCAGGTTTGGAATGGGTTTCTCTGCTTTCCATTGGGGAATTTGAGGGAGTGTACCTGTGTATATTAGTTTGGGTGTAGGACCAGTTCTTTTTCTATATTTGGGGAATGAGGGAGAGTCACTGGTGTGTACTCAGGGCATGTCGTATGGTTGTGTTGCTTTGGGTGCTTTTCTGGAGTTGCACATGCATCCTTCCATGTTTATTTTGGGGTTTCTATGATTCTGTATTCTGGAAAATTGGGGATTGATTTCTGTTTGAGTATTTCGAATTGTTGGATTATGTATAGGCAGGCATTGTGAGGTTACATTAGTACTGGAAGATACAGGGTCATATTTTAGCATAGGTTTAGTATCCTGGATACTTTAGGCTATAATTGGGGTATGAGGACAGCTGTATATGTAATGAGTTTGTGTGTTTCATGAAGGGGCATGGCAGTTTAGATGACTATTTTCTAGGGCTATGTGTAACATTTTTCAGTAGGGAGTATGGTATTTTCTGGGAAATGAGGATGGGTGTATATGACGAAAAGATGGGGTTCTGTATTTGCACAGAGAGTGGGGAATTGTATTTACACATTTTTTTTAGAAGCATGTTGATATGGTTATGTGTGAGATTTTGAGAAACATGGGATATGGGACCTGGAATGGAGTTTCAGTGTATTTCTATAGGATGTGTAAGAGCTATTTCATTGTGAGTGGGGAGTATATACTGGTGTATGTAAGTCATGAGTGGATGCGTGAATTATTCTTGGAGTATTCTACCTGTATTTCTTTGGAGAATGTTAGGGTACGTCTATGTGTGTTTGGGTATATGTGGATGTTGGGAAAGTGAGCCTATGTTCTAGAGATGTGCTATAGTGTTTTGGGTCATGTATATTTTGAGGAATTGGGGATATTTGTGTCTGTGTGTGTGCATGTGTGTGGCGTCTGGTATTTGTGCACACCAGGGTACGTAGGGGAGTAGGTTGTGTGCGTATATTAGCTACAGTGCTAGGATTGGCGGTGTTTTAGAGTTTTATCTGCATCTCTGAATGTGTGGGGCGTACACCCATGGTTGAGTTTTGGGTGAGTGTATGTGGGTTTTGTCTGTATGAAAGCAGTCAGAGTTCCTCTTTGTGCCTATTCTGGCCTAATTCTTGCAGAATTTGGTGGTATAGCTTGTATTTGCATTTTCTGTGTTTGTGTGGTGTATTTATATATATTTATTATATATATTGTATGTGGCTGTGTTTGTATTTGGTTCCATTGGTTTTCTAGGGTGTTTATTCTGGAGGATGTAGGAGGTTAAGTATGTATATTTGGAAACTGAGAGGGTTTACATAAATTGTGCATGCTTTTTGGGAATTGTGTATTATATGTGTTTTAGAGATGTGGAATTTTGTGTCGTCTGTATTACGGTGGCTTATGAGATGACATTTTGACCCTGATGGTGATAGATAGTTTGATTGTGTGTACAGTGGTCACTGAGTATACATGGGTACTCTTGGTTGTACATGTGCCTGTTCAGGCAAGTGTGGAGAGCACATATATAGTTGTAGGAATGGCTGTGAATATTCACGGACCATAGATTTTCAGTAAAACTCTAGGCAGTAAAAGGTGGTATGTATATATATTCAGGGTATGCTAGTATTTGTATGTGTTTGTTCAGGAGTTGTGAGTTGTGTGTTCTGGATGTATATAGCGATATTTGGTTTACATATTAGGGGTGGGAGTTAAGGGTTCTTCTCGTGGTGCAGGTGGAGTGTGTGTATATACTCATAAGAAAGTAGATCAGTTATGCTGGAATCAGTTCCTGTTAACTTGGGATAGTAGATGGAGCATATGTGTGCTATCTCTATGATTTTTTTTTTTTATGATTAACAAATAATCTGACAAGCCAGAGTATATGAAGAAGAATGGACATCAAGATTGCAGCAGTGTCATTTACAACCTGGGATATGAAGGCGACACAACCTCGCATGCTGAAAATGAAGAAAACTTTAAGAACTACCTGATGAAGTTCAAAGATCACAGCTTCAATGTGAATTACACCTGTACATAAAGAAAATGAAAATTGTCAAGTTGGACTAACAAAGGAAATAGAGACATATTTGAAGTTGTCAAGGATTTCGTGACTCTTTCATCAACATTCAGTAACCAAGGAAGCAGCAATCAGGACATCAAAGGACGTGTTGTATTGGGCAGATCTGCTGCAAAAGACTCCCTTAAAGTTATAAAAATGAAAGAGGTCACTTTGGTAAGAAAGGTGCACCTGTGGCAAGCCTGGCTTGGAAGTCCCACCAAAAGGCTGCCCCTCAGAGCTGGGGAGCCTTTCTAGAGTCAGAGAGCACCAGTAACCAGGAGGTAGGAAAATATAATGTTAGTACCTGGGACTGGGAAGAGAGGGCCCAAGAACCCTGAGTTGAGGGGACCTCAGTTGGCTGAAAAACAGCCAGATACAGACCTTCACAGCCAGAATTTCTCCAGCCATGGCTGTGGGCAGTGTGAACCTTCTGATGTGCTCCTGTGCTGGGAGACCTGAGATCCAGGTGAAGGTCTCAGTGAAACCTGAGCAGGTATGTGGGGCTGGGCCTCACTCTGGTGGCTCAGGGATCTGACAGGTAAGGGAGATGAGGAACTGGGTGTGTGTTCCTTGAACAATCTGGAAGAATATGACAGATCCCTCTTGTAGTAGGGCTTCCCAGCCACACCCCTTGTCTCTTCTGTCACAGGAGGCCTTAGTACCCCAAAGAGAGAATGTACTCACTTTCTGTGGTGTGTCTCATCTCTTGGTGCTGATCTCCACTTTCCCTGGTAGGCTTGGTGCCAGTTCAATGGGAGTGGAAGAAGCAAGGCAAGGGTTAAGGTCAGATAAGTGACAAGGGAGGGCATGGGGAAGCACTGGCCCTGAGAGAGGGTGGGGAGGGTGGATCTAGAGAGCATGGGGAAGCCCACCTGTGAATAGAAATGACTCTTACTTTCCTGACTCCTTTCTTTTCTGAAGCCATTAGGATGCTGCTGGCACTGGGAGGCTCATGTCATCGTTCTGTTTTTTCTGATAGGGTGACTTGACCTTCTTTATTTTCCCCCATGATTATTTTTTTTAATGTGCAGCTACAGACACACCATAGGGTATCAGGTGACCATTATGGACCCCAGTTGACTCCACACAGGCCTCCTACCTCACTTGTACCCACCCAAGGATTGCTGTGCCTTATGTTGAGTCTCCTTCCTTTTAGTGGATTCTACTGCCCCAAAGTATACTGCCACCTCTTTCTGGAATGATCCAGTAACTGCTTCTCTGTAGTACAAATGGATTACTTGTAGCCTAACCAGCCTGCTGTGTATGTTATTTCCAACATGATGACTCCGTTTTATAGTTTTTATGTGCTCTTTTGTTGGCAGAATGGTGGTTGGCCTGCCTTTGTATAGTAATATATCACCTAGTTTAAATACAATATTTCACAGGTTCCTTTTCATTTGGTTAGGAATATTCATTTTGTTGCTGTTATTTTGTTTTTAACAATTACTCCCTATGCTTTTTTGCCTCTAGCCATCCTAGCCTTTAATCTACAGTGTATTTTGCTTACTGTAGATTTTCGTATAAGTGGGATCATGCAGTAATTGTTCTTGGGATTTCAGTTATTTCACTCAGAAGAGTCTATTCAAGGTCCATCAATTTATTACAAATAATAGAACATCATTGCTCTTTATGGCTGCAACATATCACACGTATTTCTATGTCACATATTGCATATTCAATATCTTTTGATAGACACTTGGATTGTTTCCACCTTTGTTTTTTATTGTACTTTAGATGAAGGTTTACAGAACAATCTAGCTTCTCATTAAACAGCTAATACATATATTGTTTTATGACATTGGTTACCAACACCACAACATGTCAACACTGTCTCATCTCAAACTTGGGATCCCTATTACTGCCTTTCCTGCCGCCTCCTGCCTTCCAGTCCTTGCCCGTTGGCTGTTGAGCCCCTTTAGTCTCATTTTGTTTCGTGAGTCTGTCTAATCTTTGGCTGAAGGGTGAACCTCAAGAGTGACTTCTTTACTGAGCTAAATGGGTGCCTGGGGGCCATACACTCGGGGTTTCTGCAATCTGTCAGGCCAGTAAGTCTGGTATTTTTTGTGAGTTAGAATATTTTTCTACATTTTTCTTCAGGAGTGTCCAAAACTCTCTATTGCGATCCCTATCAGAGCAGCCAGTGGTGGTGGTAGCCAGGCACCAAGTAGTTTTACTGCACTAAGTCTGGTGGAGGCCATGGTAGATGTGGTCCATTAGTTCTTTGAACTGATCTTTCCCTTGTATTTTTAGTTTTCTTCATTCTTCCTTGCTCCTGAAGGGGTGAGACGAATGGAGTATCTTAGATGACCACTCGCAGATTTTTTTCCAATCTTTTTTTTTAATTTTTATTGTGCTTTAAGTGAAAGTTTACAAATCAAGTCAGTCTCTCATACAAAAACTTATATACACCTTGCTACATACTGTCAATTGGTCTCCCCCTAATGAGACAGCGTGTTCCCCCCCTCCACTCTCTCTTTTTGTGTCCATTTCTCCAGCTTCTAACCCTCTCTACCCTCTCATCTCCCCTCCAGGCAGGAGATGCCAACATAGTCTCCGATGTCCACCAGATCCAAGAAGCTCACTCCTCTCCAGCATCCCTCTCCAACCCATTGTCCAGTCCAATCCCTGTCTGAAGAGTTGGCTTTGGGAATGGTTCCTGTCCTGGGCCAACAGAAGGTCTGGGGGCCATGACCACTGGGGTCCTTTTAGTCTCAGTCAGACTGTTACGTCTGGTCTTTTTATGAGAATTTGGGGTCTGCATCCCACTGGAAGAAAAAAAGGACAACGTTAAGACCCCTAATACATGGCATAAACAGTATACAAAACATTACTAAAAATGCGGATGAAAAACTAGATAACTGGGAGCTCCTAAAAATCAAACACCTATGCTCGTTCAAAGACCTCATCAAAAGAGTAAAAAGATTACCTACAGACTGGGAAAAAGTTTTTAGCTATGAAATTTCTGATCAGTGCCTGATCTCTAAAATCTACGTGATACTGCAGAAACTCAACTACAAAAAGACAAATAACCCAATTTAAAAAATGGATAAAAGATATGAACAGAAACTTCACTAAAGAAGGGTAGCTAACAGATACATGAGGAAATGCTCAAGATCATTAGTCACTAGAGAAATGCAAATCAAAACTACAATGAGATTTCACCTCACTCCAACAAGGGTGGTTTAATCCAAAAGACACAAAACAGTAAATGTTGGGGAGGCTGTGCAGATATTGGAACACTTATACACTTCTGGTGCGAAAGTAAAATGGTACAACCACTTTGGAAAGTGATTTGGCGCTTCCTTAAAAACGCTAGAAATAGAAATACCGTATGATCCAGCAATCCCACATCTTGGAATATATCCTAGAGAAATAAGAGCCTTTACACGAACAGATATATGTACACCCATGTTCACTGAAACTCTGTTTACAATAGCAAAAAGATGGAAGCAACTAAGGTGCCCATCAACTGATGAAAGGATGAATAAATTATGGCATAGTAACACAATGGGAGATTATGCATTGATAATGAACAGTGATGAATCTGTGAAACATTTCATAACATGGACGAATCTGGAAGGCATTATGCTGAGTGAAATTAGCCCTGACTAGTAGACTTGACTCCTCAGGTAGGGTATGGTAGGGTAATGATAGAGTAGGGTAGTTGTAGCGCATGCTAGGGTAGCATATGCTGGGGTAGCATAGGGTGGAATAGAGAGAATAGAATAGAAAAGAACAGACTAGATTAGGGCAGGGTAGGGTAGGGTAGCAAAGGGTGGAACAGAGAGATCAGAAAAATAGAATAGAATCTAGTCGAACCAAGTCGAATCACACCAAATGGCGTCAAATTGGGTAAAATTGCATTGATTCATGCCAATTCGCGCTGAAAATCAGAGCAGGGCAGGGCAGAGCAGGGGAGGGGAGGGGAGGGGATGGGAAGGCAGGGCAGAGCAGGGCACGGCATGGCAGGGAATGGCACAGCATGGCAAGGCAGAATAGAAATAGAACAGAATAGAAACCATGCAATGGAATAGAGAAGAGTAGACTACAGTACAACAGAGTAGACTAGAGTATATAGAGACGAATAGAGACGAAATGAGAGGAATCGTGTAGAATCGATTAAATTAGAGTGGTGTAGGTAGGGTAGAGCAGAATAGAGTAGCATAGCATACAATGGTGTGGAGTGAGTAGAATGGAGTGGAATGGAGTCAAGCAGAGACGAATAGAGTAGAAAAGAGTCGAATAGAGCAGAATAGGCCCAAATAAGGCCGAATCGAGCAGAATCGAAGCGATTCAAGCCAAAACGAGCCAAATGGAGCCTAATTGAGGTGAATAGAGCCAAACCGATCCAAATCGAGCCGATTCAAGCTTAATTGCGTCAAATCGCGTTAAATGCATCAAATCCGATAGAAACGTATAGATTAGAGAAGGGGAGGGGAGGGGAGGGTAGAATAGAGTAGAATAGAAGAGATTAGAACAGAATAGAAGGAATAGAATAGAGTGGAAAAGAGTAGGGTCGAATACAGTTGAATAGAGCCAAATAGGCCGAATAGAGACGAATAGAGCTGAATGGAGCTGAATACAGCTGAAAAGAGCCGTATAGTGCCGAATCGCAACTAATCGAGCTGAATCAAGCAGAATCGCACTGACTGTCACCGAATACCATCGAATCACATCGAATCACAGCGTTTTGTGTCAAACCAGGTCGAATCGCTTCATATCACGTCAATTTGGGTCGAATGTTGTCGAATCACGGTGAATAGCATTGTATCACGTCGAATAACTTCGAATTGCGTCAAATCTCATAGAATTTTGCTGAGTCACGTCGAATTGCATAGAATCTGGTCAAATCTCTTTGAATCCCGTCGAATTCCTTCGGATCTCGTGGAATCCCGTCGAATTCTGTCAAATCACGTCGAACTGAATTGAATTGAGTCAAATAGATTAAAGTAGGGTAGGTTTGGGTGAGGTGCAGTAGGGTTGGGTAGGGTAGAATAGAATAGAGTACAACAGAATAGGAGAGAACAGAACAGAATAGAAAGAATACAACAGAATAGAATACGGTAGAGTAGAATAGAGTCAAATAGTGCAGAACATAGCCGAAATGAGCCAAATGGAGACAAAACGAGACGAATCGCGTTGAATCGCTTCGAATCGGGTCAAATCAAATGGAATGAATTAGAATAGATTATGATAGGGAAGGGTAGGATAGAATAGAGGAGAATAGTGTAGAATAGTGTGGAATGGAGTCGAATAGAGACGGATAGAGATGAATAGAATAGGAAAGAGTCGAATAGGCAGAATAGGGCCAAATAAGGCCTAATAGAGCAGAATGCAGCAGAATCGATGCAGTTCGAGCAAAATATAGCTGAATGGAGTGAAATGGAGCCAAATAGAGCCGATTTGAAGCGAATCGAGCTGACTCAAGTCTAGTCGCATCGAATCGAGTGGAAATGCGTCGAATCGAATCAAATAGATTAGAGAAGGGGAGGGGAGGGGTGGGGAGAGTAGAATAGAATAGAACAGTACAGAATAGAAAGAAGAGAATATAGTACAGTAGAGTAGAGCAGAGAAAAGTAGAGAAGAGTAGAGTAGAAATGAGCCGAATAGAGTCAAATAGTGCAGGATATAGCTGAATAGAGCCAATTCTAGCCGAATTGAGCCTAATGGAAACAAAAAGAGACGAATCGCGTCGAATCGAATCCATTAGCATAGATTAGAGTAGGATAGGGTAGAACAGAATAGAGTAGAAAGGAGTAGAATAGAGTCAAATGCAGTCAAATAGAGAAATATAGAGTAGAAAAGAGTCGAATTGAGCCGAATGGGGCTGAATGAGGCTGAACCAAGCCGAATCGAGTCGAAACGAGCTGAATCGAAGCGATTCGAGCAAAATCAAGCTGAATCTTAACTAAGAGCCTTGCCTTAACTAGTAGTCTTAACTAGTACCCTTGCTTTAACTAGTAGTCTTAACTAGAAATTTTGCCTTAACTAGTACCCTGACCTTAACTAGTAGCCTGAACTAGTACCTTTGCCTTAAGTTGTACCCTTGGCCGGACTAGTACCCTTAATTAGTACCCTTATTGAGTACCCCTAAATAATAGGGTATGATACAGTGAGGTAGCATAGTGTAGGGTAGCATACGGTGGAACAGACAAAAAAGAATAAAATAGAATAGAATGGCATAGGTCGGGGAGGTTAATTTAATGTAGGGTATGGTAGAGTAGCGTAGGATGGAATAGAGAAAATAGAAAACGAGAATAGAATAGAACAGAATAGAAAAGAACAGACTCAATATGATAGGGTAGGGTTGGGTAGGGTTCTGTAGAATAGAATAGTGTAGAATGGTGTGGAATGGAGTCTAATGGAGTCGAACAGAGATGAATAGAGTAGAAAAGCGTTGAATAGAGCCGAATAGCGCCGAATAGGGCCAAATAGGGCTGAATCAAGCCGAATAGAGATGAACCGGGCCGAATCGAGTGGATTCGAGCTGAATGGAGCTGAAACGAGCCAAATAGAGACAAACAAAATGAGCTGAGCTAAATCGAGCCAAATCGCACCTAATAGCATCGTATTGCATTGAGTCTCATCGAATTCCATCAAATCCCACCAAAACCCATTGAATCTCGTGGAATCTTACCGAATCCCGTCGAACTGTGTCAAATCAGGTCGAATTGAATGGAATCGAATTAAATTGAACCAATTAGAATAGTGTAGGTTAGGCTGGGATTCGGTAGTGTAAGGCACAGAAGAATAGAATAGAGTAGCATAGAGTAGAAGAGAAGAGAATACAAGAGTAGAATGGAGTAGAGTAGAATAGTCAGAGTCGAGTAGTGCAGAATATAGATGAATAGATGCAATTCGAGCTGAATTGAGTTGAATGGAGAGGAAACGGGACAAATCTCAATGAATCGAATCGATTAGAACAGATTAGAGTAGGGTAGGGTAGAACAGAATAGAATAGAGTAAAATAGTGTAGAATGGAGTCTAACAGAGTAGAATGGTGTGAAATGGAGTCGAATGGATCCTAATAGAAACGAATAAAGTAGAAAAGAGTTGAATAGAGCCGAACAAGGCCAAATAAGGTTCGATCGAGCCTAATTATGCTGAATGGAGCAGAATCGAGCCGAATTGACCTGATTCAAGCCAAATAGAGCTAAATCAAGCCGATTCAAGCCTAATCACATGGAATCATGTCGAAATGCATTGAATCGAATCGAATAGAGTAGAGGAGGGTAGGGTAGGAGAGGTTAGAATAGAACAGAACAGAACACAATAGAAAGAATAGAATTAAGGAGAGTCGAGTACAGTAGAATAGAGTCAAATCGAGTTGAATAGAGCCGAAAAGAGCCGAACAGAGCTGCATATAGCCGAATCGACCAAATTCGAGGTGAATCAAGATGAATCATGTCGAATCGCGTGGGAATGTGTCGAATCGAATCAAATAGATTAGTGTAGGGCAGGTAAGGTTAGGGTAGGGTAGGGTAGAATAGAATAGAGTAGACTAGAACAGAACAGAAAGAATAGAGTACACTAGAGTCAAATAGAGTCAAATACTGCCAAAAAGAGCCGAATAGAGTGGAAAAGAGCTGAGTAGAACCGAATCGAGTCTAATGGAGTGGAAAGGAGCTGAATCGAGCCGATATGACCCGAATCAGGCCGAATCGTGTTCAAGTGTGTCCAATAGAATCGAACAGATTAGAGTAAGTTAGGGTAGGGTAGGGTAGAATAGAATGCAGTAGAGCAGAACAGGATAGAACAGAACTGAAAGAATAGAATAGGGTCGAATAGAGTATAGATGAGTAGAGTAGAATGGAGTCGAATATTGCCGAATAGAGACAAATACAACCAAATAGAGCCAAAAAGAGCCGAAGCGATAGAAATCAAGACGAATGGCACCGAGTACTGCGGAATCGTGCCGTATCGTGTCGAATCCCGTCGAATTGCATTGAATCCCATCGATGCAACTCAAATCAAATCCAATCGATTAGAATAGACTAGAATAGGGTAGAGTACAATACAATACAATAGAGAACAGTAGAGGAACATGGTGTAGAATGGAGTTGAATGGAGTCGAAAAGAGATAATAGAGTTGAGTAGAGTCTAATAGAAGTGAATAGAGCTGAATAGAGCCTATTAGAGCCGAATAGAACCGACTAGAGCCGAATGGAGCCGATTAGAGATGAATCGAACATTTTTGAGCCAAAGGGGAATGAATGGAGTGCAATGGAGCTGATTTGAGCTAAATCGCATCTAAATGCATGGAATGGAATCCAACAGAATAGATTAGAGTAGGATAGGATAGAATAGAGTAGAATAGAATTGATCACAGTAGAGGAGAATAGAAAGAATACAATAGAAAAGGGTATAAAGTAGAAAAGGGTAGAGCAGAGCAGAATAGTGTAGAGTAGAATAGAGTAGAGTAGAACAGAGTTGAATCGAGCCAAATGGAGACGAAACGAGACAAATCGCATCGAATCCCATTGAATCAATTACTGTAAATTAGATTTAGAGTAGAATAGTGTAGAATTGAGTAGAATGGTGTGCAATGGAATCGAATGGAGTCAAATACAGTAGAAAAGAGCCGAATAGAGCCGAATAGTGCCGAAAAGCCTGAAGAGAGCCGAATCTAGCCGAATTGAACCAAATCAAGCTGAATCCAGTGAATCGAGCTTAATGGAGCCGAATCGAGCCTAATCAACCGAATCGACACTATTCAAGGCAAATGGAGTCGAATGGACACAAATCGAACCGATTCAACCTGAATTGAATCAAAATTCGTTGAATGGAATTGAATAGATTAGTGTAGGGGAGGTTCAGGTATGGTAGGGTAGGGTAGAATAGAGTAGAACAGAATAGAATAGTAAAGAACAATACAGAATGAATACAGAAAAGCATAGGCTAGAGTAGAGTAGAGGGGAATAGAGTAGAATAGATTCGAACAGAGTCAAATAGAGCGAAATCGAGCCAAATCTCGTCAAAATGGGTTCAATCGAATCCTATCAAATGGATTAGAATTGATTAGAGTTGGGTAGCATAGGGTAGGGTAGAACAGAGTAGAATAGAACAGAACAGAATAGAAAAAAATACAATAGCATAGAGAAGAGTAGACTAGAGCACAACAGAGTAGACTGGAGTATAATAGAGTCGAATAGAGCTGAATAGAGCTGAATGGAGACGAAATGAGAGGAATCGCGTCCAATCGATTTGAGTAAATTAGAGTGGTGTAGGGTAGGGTAGAGTAGAATAGAATGGTGTGGAATGAATAGAATGGAGTCAAATAGAGACGAAAAGAGTAGAAAAGAGTTGAATAGAGCAGAACAGGGCTGAATAAGGCAGAATCGAGTAGAATTGAAGTGATTCAAGCCAAAACGAGCCGAATGGAGCCTAAATGAGCCGAATAGAGTCAAATTGATCCGAATCGAGCCAACTCAAGCTTAATCACGTCGAATAGCGTTAAATGCATCAAATCCAATCCAAATGTACAGATTAGAGAAGGGTAGGATTGAGTAGAGTAGAATAGAAGATATTAGAACAGAATAGAATAGAGTGGAAAAAAGTAAGGTCAAATAGAGTCGAATAGAGCCGAATAGGCCGAATAGAGAAAATAGAGACGAATAGAGCTGAATGGAGCTGCATACAGTCAAAAAGAGACGTATAGTGCCGAATTGCACCTAATCAAGCTGAATCAAGGAGACTCGCACTGACCGTCCCCAAATAGAGTCGAATCATGTCGAATCACACCGAATCACCTCTTTTTGCATCAAACCAGGTCGAATCGCTTCGTATCGCGTCAAAATGTGTTGAACGTCTTCGAATCATGGCTAATCACATCACATCACGTCAAATAACTTCAAATTACATCAAATCTCATAGAATTCTGCTGAATCACGTTGAATCACATGGAATCTCGTCAAATCTCTTTGAATCCCTTCGAACCTCGTCGAATCCTGTCAAATCGCGTTGAACTAAATCAAATAGATTAAATTAGGGTAGGTTTGGGTGGGTGCAGTAGGGTTGCATAGGGTAGAATAGAATAGAGTACAACAGAATAGGAGAGAACAGAACAGAATAGAAAGAATACAACAGAATAGAATAGAGTAGAGTAGAAAAGAGTCAAACAGTGTAGAACGTAGCGAATGGAGACAAAACGAGACGAATCGCGTTGAATCACTTCAAATCGGGTCCAATTAAGTCGAATCAGTTAGAATAGATTAGAGTAGGGATGGGTAGAATAGAATAGAGGAGAATAGTGTAGAATGGTGTGGAATGGAATAGAATGGGGTCGAATAGAGATGAATAGAGTAGAAAAGAGTCGAATAGAGCAGAATAGGGCCAAATAAGGCCGAATCAAGCAGAATCAAGGCGATTCAAGCCAAAATGAGGTGAATGGATCCTAACTGAGCCGAATAGAGCCAAACCCATCCGAATCAAGCTGATTCAAGCTTAATCGCGTCGAATCGCGTTAAATAGGTCAAGTCCAATTGAAACGTATAGATTAGAGAAGAGTAGGGGTTGGGAGGGTAGAATAGAACAGAGTAGAGTAAGATAGAAGAGATTAGAACAGAAGGAATAGAATAGAATAGAGGGGAAAAGAGTAGAATCAAATAGAGCCGAATAGGCTGAATAGAGACGAATAGAGCTGAATGGATCAGAATACAGCCAAAAAGAGCCATATAGTGCTGAATCGTACCTAATTGAGCTGAATCAAGCAGAATCACACTGACTGTCGCCGAATAGTGTCTAATCGCATCGAATCACGTCAAATTGAGTCGAGTCACATTGTTTTGCATCAAACAAGGTCAAATTGCTTCATATCGTGTCGAATCCCATTGTATCAGGTTGAATAACTTCGAATTGCGTCAAATCTCATAGAATCCTACTGAATCACGTCAAATCGCGTGGAATCTCGTCAAATCTGTTCAAATCCCTTCAAATGCCTTCAGATCTCGTCAAATAGAGTCGAATCCTGTCAAATCGTGTCGAATTGAATCGAATTGATTCAAATAGATTAAAGCAGGGTAGGTTTGGGTGGGGTGCAGTAGGTTTGGGTAGGGTAGAATAGAAGAGAGTACAACAGCATAGGAGAGACAGAATAGAAGAATACAACAGAATAGAATAGAGTAGAGTAGAAAAAAGTCAAATACTGCAGAATATAGCTGAATTGAGCCGAATGGAGACAAAAGAAGATGAATTGCATCGAATTGCTTCGAATCGGCTCAAATCAAATCAAATGGATTAGAATAGATTAGGGTAGGGAAGGGTAGAATAGAAAATAGTGTAGAATGGTGTGGAATGGAGTTGAATGGAGTCCAACAGAGACGGATGGAGATGAATAGAGTAGAAAAGAGTTGAATAGAGCAGAATAGGGCCAAACAGTGTCAAATTTGGCCTTATCGAGCAGAATCCAGTAGAATCGATGCAATTCAAGCCAAATCGAGCCGAATGGAGCGAAATGGAACCAAATCGAGCCGAATAGAGCCTATTCGAACCAAATCGAGCTGATTCAAGCCTAATCGCTTTGAATTGCGTGGAAATGCGTCAAATCGAATCTAATCAAATAGACTAGAGAAGGGTAGGCTAGGAGCGGGGAGGGTAGACTAGAATAGAAAAGAACAGTACAGAATAGAAAGAATAGAATATAGTACAGTAGGGTAGAGCAGAGAAGAGTAGAGTAGAATTGAGACGAATAGAGTCAAATAGTGCAGGATATAGCTGAATAGAGCTACATCTAGCCGAATCGATCCAAATGGAAACAAAACGAGATGAATCGCGTCGAATTGCTTCTAATCGTGTCCAATCGAATCGATTAGCATAGATTACATTAGAGTAGGGTAGGGTAGAACAGAATAGTGTAGAATGGAGTCAAATGGAGTCAAAAAGAGACAAATAGAGTAGAAAAAAGTCGAATCGAGCCAAATAGGGCTGAATAAGGCTGAACCGAGCCAAATCAAGTTGAAATCAGCAGAATAGAAGCAATTCGAACTGAATCGAGCTGATGTTGCCGAATCAAGCCGATTCAAGCATAATCACGTCCAATCACGTCAAAATGCTTTGAATCGAATCAAATAGAATAGGTTAGGGTAGGGTAATTTATGATAGGGTAGGCGAAAGTAGACTACAGTAGAGTACACAAGGCTAGAGTAGTAGCCTAGACTAGTAAGCTGGACCAGTCAGCTAGAGTAGTGGCATAAATCAGTAGCCTAGACAACTAGCCTTGAATAGTACCATTGCTTTGACAAGTACCCTAAATCAGTAATCCAAACTAGTATCCTTGCCTTAACTAGTAGAATGAATTAGTACCCTTGCCTTAACTAGTAGTTTTAACTAGTACCCTTGCCTTAAATAGTAGTCTTAACTGGTACCTTGCTTTAACCAGTAATCTTAACTAGTACCCTTGCCTTAACTAGTAGTCGTAACTAGTACCCTTGCCTTAACTAGTTCCCTAGCATTAACTAGTACTCTTAACTAGTAGTGTTGCCTTAACTAGTACCCTTGCCTTAACCAGTACCCTCAACAAGTACCCATGCCTTAACTAGTACCCTTAACTAATACCCTTACATAACTAGTACCCTTAACTAGTACCCTGGCCTTAACTAGTAGCCTGAACTAGTACCCTTGCCTTAAGTAGTCCCTTCGCCCGAACTAGTACCCTTAATTAGTACCCTTATTGAGTAGTAGGGTACGGTACGGTGGGGTAGCATAGGGTAGGGTAGCATACGGTGGAACAGAGAGAAGAAAATAGAGTAGAACAGCGTAAGTCAAGGCAGGTTAGTTTAGTGTAGGGTATGGTAGAGTAGCATAGGATGGAACAGAGAAAATAGAAAACGAGAATAGAATACAACAGAATAGAAAAGAACAGACTAGATTAGGATAGGGAAGGGTGGGGCAGGGTTCTGTAGAATAGAATAGTGTAGAATGGAGTAGAATGGTGTGGAATGGAGTCGAACAGAGATGAATAGAGTAGAAAAGTGTTGAATAGAGCCGAATGTGCCGAATAGGACCAAATACGGCGAAATCGAGCCGAATAGACCCAAATCAAATCAAATCGAGCTGAATCGAGTCAGTAGAACTGCCTCATGGGGCTTCCTAAGAGCAGTTGGTGGATTTGAACCACTGTCCTTTTGGTTAGCAGCTGAGCTCTTAACCACTGTGCCATCAGAGCACCAATAATGTACCCAAGCCTTTATTAAATGCATGAATGTGTGCCAGTGGAATTTTTAATGAAAATTACTGTGAATTTTTGTTCACGGAGTTATTCTATTAGACAAACGCAAATGCCCTTTCAGATATGTTCATTGAAACTTTATCATGACTCACACAAACGTTTTCTTTTGCTGTAATTCTGAATTTAATTGGTTTAATACTATGGTCTAGCACTCACAATGTAATGGATTCTGTAGTAATTGCTTTGTACACAAAACAAGAGAATACTAAAAATAATTACTGTCTATGAATTCCACAAGAGTTTTGTTTACAGACACATTGTGAATTGTTTCTTCTGTATCACTAACCTAAAAGGTAATAGGAATGAATTTTGCAATAAAATACTTGTATCTTCCACACCCATAATTTTTCTTTGCTTTCTCAATGTCATTGGAGACCTTGCTCACATTAAAATCCAGGAACATTTAATAACAAATGTAAGCCTTGTTGGATCTCTTTCTCTTTCTAATCAGCACACAGGGGGGCTTTTACAGAGATATTTTTCTGACGTTTCTTCAAATGCGTTCATCCTAACAGCCTAGTAATTAAGCTATTTACACAGAATCAATAACAGTATTTTTTCAATAGATTTTCTGAATCTCTCTTGAATACTCCACAGTAGATTTAAGGATAGTAAACAAAGAGGATATTTACTCTGGCATAAGGCCCTGGAGATTCTTGTGGAGAAGATGCTAATTGGCCATCCTTATCATCAACTTAAAATAAATAAATAAATAAATAACATCATTAAGTATCTTTATGGGATCTCTTGGGAAATCTGAAGCATTAATGTTAAAAAAAATGTTAAAGTGGAGTCTAATTCCCACAGTGGGAATTAAAAGGGATACCTTGGGTGGTGCAAACTGTTAAGCACTTGACTACTAACCAACAGGTTGGTGATTGGAACCCATCCAGAGGCACCTCGGTAGATACATCAGGTAATTTACTTCGGAAAATAGCCTTGAAAACCCTATATAGCAGTTCTATTTTGCCCGCATGGGGCTGCCAAGAGTTGGAACCGACTGGAGGGCAACTAAAAAAAACAACATTATAACTTGAAGTTTTTCAGTGTATCTGAGCTGAGACTGGTCCAAAGAGAAGAAACTAGAGCTCTCTCATTCTCCATTTGAAAAGGAGAATCAAGATAGTGATGTTGGCCTCTGTCTAATGACAACACAGTCTATGATCTTTAGTCTTCTGAATCTTCACCACTTAGCTCATAATATATGTTACTGAGGCCCGATATACTATTTTTTTACCCTCCTCACAATGAAATATTTATTATATAGCAATAAATTTCAAATTAAAAACAATATTTTGTTGAAATATTATATGCTAATATGGTAACCAGGGGAAATGGCATAACTGATGTTTTGGAAAGCACTTAATTATATAATTGAAATTAAATAAAATACCTTTAAATAATAAAGTATCTAGAAATCTGTGCATATGTCCTCTAAACCATGGAAATGATTTCTTCTTGCATACATTATTATGCAAAATACGGGAAACGAAACCCTTCATATTTATTCTTTATCAAGAAACTATAGTTTAAATGTGTAAAAATGATTGGAAAAAAACCAACATCTTGAATTTGTGAGAGTACAATATGAAAGATTTTCTACAGAGACAAATACCTGTAATTGGTTAAGAGAGAGATGTGTGTGTGTGTATATATATATATAATATATATGTATATATGTCAATGGAAAAGAGGAAGACCCTCAATGAGGTGGGTTGCCACAGTGGCTGCAACAATGAGCTCAAGCATAACAATGATTGTAAGGATGGCTCAGGACCAGGCAGTGTTTTGTTCTGTTGTGTACAGGGTCGCTATGAGTCAGAACCGACTGGACGGCACCTAACTACAACTATCTATATATCTATATAGATATATAGGTGACAGATAGATAGATAGATGATAGAAAGATAGATGATAGATAGATAGACAGACAGACAGACAGACAGACAGACAGATAGATAGATAGATAGATAGATAGATAGATAGATAGATAGATAGATAGATGATAGACAGATATACTAAGAGCTTCTATTTGGGGAGTGTCTTAGACATCTAGTGCTGCTATAACAGAAATACCACAAGTGGATGACTTTAACAAAGAGAAATTTATTCTCTTATAGTCTTTAGGCTGGAAGAAAAAATTCAGGGCTTCGGCTCCAGTGGAAGGACTTCTCTTTCTGTCAGGCCCTTGTCATCAATCTTCCCTTGGTCTAGGAGTTTCTCAGCACAAGAACTTCAGGTACACAAGACGTGCTCTGCTCTTTGTGCTGCTTACTTGGTGGTATGAGGTCCCCATGTCTCTTCGCTCATTACTTTTATATCTCAAAAGAGATTGGCTTAAGACACTATCTAATCTTGTAGATCTCATCAGTATAACTGCCACTAATCCATCTCATTCACCCATGTGTCTGTCAGTTTGTCATACTGTGGGGGCTTGCATGTTGCTGTGATGCTGGAAGCTATGCCACCGGTACTCAGGTATCAGCAGGATCACCCATGGAGGACAGGTTTCAGCTGAGCTTCCAGACTAGGAAGAAGAACCTGGAGGTCTACTTTTGAAAAGAATTAGCCAGTGAGAACCTTATGAATAGTGGCAGAACACTGTCTGACATAGTGCCAGAAGATGAGCCCCAGAAGATGGAAGGCTCTCAAAAGATGACTGGGGAAGAGCTTCCTTATCAAAGTAGAGTCGACCTTAATGATGTGGATGGAGTAAAGCTTTCGGGACCTTCATTTGCTGATATGGTACTACTCAAAATGAGGAGACACAGCTGCAAAATCCATTAATTATGGGAACCTGGAATGTAAGAAGGATGAATCTAGGAAAATTGGAAATCATCAAAAATGAAAATCAACATTCTAGGTGTTAGTGAGCTGAAATGGACTGGTATTGGCCATATCGAATAGGTCAATCATATAGTCTACCATGCCGGGAATGACAACTTGAAGAGGCATGGTGTTGCATTCATCGTCGAAAAGAACATTTTAAGATCTATCCTGAAGTACAATGCTATCAGTGATAGGATAATATCCATATGCTTACAAGGAAGACCAATTAATATGACTATTATTCAAATTTATACACCAACCACTAAGGCCAAAGATGAAGAAGTTGAAGATTTTTACCAAATTCTGTAGTCTGAAATTGACCAAACATGCAATCCGGATGCATGGGTAATTACTGGTGATTGGAATGCAAAAGTTGGAAACAAAGAAGAAGGATTGGAAGTTGGAAAATATGGCCTTGGTGATAGAAACAATGCTGGAGACTGAATGGTAGGTTTTTGCAAGACCAACGACTTCTTCTTTGCAAATACCTTTTTCACCAACATGAACAGTGACTATACACATGAACTTCACCAGATGGAATACACAGGAATCAAATCGACCACATCTGTGGAAAAAGAAGATGGAAAAGCTTGATATCATCAGTCAGAACAAGGCCAGGGGCTGAGTCTGAAACAGACCATCAATTACTCACACGCAAGTTCAAGTTGAAACTGAAGAAAATCAGAGCAAATCCACAAGAGCCAAAATATGACCTTGAGTACATCCCACCTGAATTTACAGACCACCTGAAGAATAGATTTGATGCGTTAAACACTAATGACCGAGGGACAGATGAGTTGTGGAATCACATGAAGGACATCATATGTGAAGAAAGCAAGAGGTCATTGAAAAGACAGGAAAGAAAGAAAAAACCAAGATGGATGTCAGAGGAGACTCTGAAACTTGCTTTCAAACATCGAGCAGCTAAAGCAAAAAGAAGAAATGACAAAGTAAAAGAACTGAATAGAAGACTTCAAAGGGCGGCTTGTAGAAAGAGCTGGAGATAGAAAGCTAAAAGGAATGGACATGCTCAGCTTTACTCCAGCTGAAAGAACTGAAGAAAAAAGTCAAGCTTCGAGTTGCAGTAGTGAAGGATTCTATGGGGAAAATATTAAGCAATGCAGGAAGCATCAAAAGAAGATGGAAGGAATACACAGAGTCATTACACCAAAAAGAATTAGTCAGCGGTCAACCATTTCAAGAGGTAGGAAATGATCAGGAACCGATGGTACTGAAGGAAGATATCCAAGCTGTACTGAAGTCACTGAGGAAAAACAAGGATTCAGGAATTGACGGACTATTATCAATTGAGATGTTTCAACAAATGGATGCAGCGCTGAAAGTGCTCACTCGTCTATGCCAAGAAATTTGAAAGACAGCTTCTTGGCCAACTGACTGGAAGAGATCCATATTTATGCTTATTCCCAAGAAAAGGGATCCAACCTAATGAGGAAATTATCAAACAATACCATTAATATCACATGTAAGCAAAATTTTGCTGAAGATCATTCAGAAGTGGCTGAAGATTGACACAGAACAGCCAGAAATTCAGGCCAGATTCAGTAGAGGATGTGGAACCAGGGATATCATTGCTGATGTCAGATGGATCCAGGCTGAAAGCAAAGAATATCAGAAAGAAGTTTACCTGTGTTTTATTGATTATGCGAAGGCATTCAACTGTGTGGATCATAACAAATTATGGAAAACATCATGAAGAATAGGAATTCCAGAACACTTAAATGTGCTCATGAGGAACCTATACCTAGACCAAGAGATAGTTGTTTGGACAGAACAAGGGGATACTGAGTGGTTTAAAGTCAGGAAAGGTGTGCGTCAGGTTTGCATCCTTTCACCATACATTTTCAATCTGTATGCTGAGAAGCTGGACTATATGAAGAAGAACAGGGCATCACGATTGGAGGATGACTCCTTAACACCCTGCATTATGCAGATGACACAACCTTGCTTGCTGAAAGTGAAGAGGAATTGAAGAACTTACTGATGAAGATCAAAGACCTTCAAGATGGATTACACCTCAAAGTAAAGGAGAAAAAAATCCTCACAACTGGACCAATAAACCACATTCTGAAAAATGGAGAAAAAATTGAAGTTGTCAAGGATTTCATTTTACTTGGATACACAATCAACACCCATGGAGACAGCAGTCAAAGAATCAAAAGCTGCATTGCATTGGGCAGATCTGCTGCAAATAACCACTTTAAAGTGTTCAAAAGCAAAGATGTCACCTTGAAGACTAAGGTGCACCTGACCTAAGCCATGGTATTTTCAGTCACATCTTATGTGTTTGAAAGCTGGACAGCGAATTAGGAAGAGTGAAGCAGAATTGACGCCTTTGAATTGTGTTGGCAAAGAATATTGAATATACCATGGACTGTCAAAAGAATGAACAAATTTGTCTTGGAAGAAGTACAACCAGAATGCTCCTTAGAAGCAACGATGGCAAGACTGCGTTTTACATACTTTGGACATATTGTCAGGAACGATCAGTCCCTGGAGAAGGACATCATGTTTGGTAAAGTACAGGGTCAGTGGAAAAGAGGAAGACTCTCAATGAGATCTATTGCCACAGTGGCTGTAACAAGGGCCTCAAGCATAACAATGATTATAAGGATGGTACAGGACTAGGCAGTGTTTTGTTCTGTGGTACATAGGCTCACTATGAGTCAGAACTGACTCAACAGCACCGAACAACAACAATCTTATATGGGTTTTTTTTTAACTTCTCAGATAATTAGATTTCATCTTTCATACTAAGAAAGTTTTCAGTCAGCAAATCTTGAATGATCTTCTCTGTGTTTTCCATTTTCTCCCCCTATTCTGGAATTCCAATTACTCACAAAATCTTGCTCTTGATTGTGTCCCACATCATTCTCATGGTTTCTTCATTTTTCTTCATTCTTTTCTCTGAGTTTTTCTCAAATTGGTATCCAAAGATTTGTTTTCAGTTTCTCTGATCCTGTTTTCCATTGTTTCAAACCTGCTCCTCAAACCTTTTATGATACTATCATTTCTGAAATCTTGTTGATCATCATTTTGATTTGTAATTGCTGTTTTTGTAAGATTTCTAATTATTTATTTTGAAATTTTATTCTGTATTATTTTTTCTGAATTCTTCCTATTGATTTGTCTGTGTTTTCTTTGACTTTGGCTATATATTGGTTAGTTTTGTCTGCATTTTCCTTGATCTCTTCCACCAGATGGGTGGTGTTGGGGTTTCTGTTGCAGGCGGGGGGGGGGGCCTGGGCTCCTAACCGGGTCTCCTTGGGGCCGTGGTGGACAGCACAAGGGGCCCAGAGCCAGTGAGGAAGAGTCTGGAATCCTGCTTGTGTACCCTCTGGGGTGAGGCTGGTGGCAGTAGATGTCTGGAGCTGGCAGGGAAGGGCCTGAGGTTCACGTCTAGTCCCCTTGGGGCCACAGTGGGTGGCAGGAGTCATCTGGAGCCTGCAGGAAAGGGCCAGTGGTCTGGGCCAGGTCCTACTGGGGCCATGGCCAGAAGGTGGAAGAAAGAGGTGGGGAGGGCAAAGGCGGGGCAGAGGATGCTAAATGGAGGAGGGCAACAGGGTGGGTTGGTACTGTGGTTCCTGGCATTTGTGGTTGCCAGGATGGGGCAGTTATAGCTACTGTTCACCAGAGGGGTGGGGGGTGTAGGATTGTTTCCCTGTAGTTACCACTGGAAAGATTTTGGTCTCCTCCTTGAGTTGCAGGCAGCAAATGTGATCTTACTTAGCCCTGGGTATGCCTCTGTTGTACCTCTATCTCTTATTGGGAATCCTGTGGGGGTGCCTTTCTGTATGTGGGGTTGTTGGTTTAATTCCAAGATGGCCACGCTGAGTCATGCTGTTTGGCAAGGGAATCTCCACTCTGTATCTCTATTTCTGCCCTGTTTTATATCAGTTTCTTCTTCTCCTCAGTAACTTCCATCTAATACTTTAACCTTTCATTTAGGGTTCAGGGATCCAGGATTGATGTCTGTATATGTTTTACTTGTTTTTTCATGTCTTTATTGCAGTGGGATGGCTTAGTGCATCTGACTAGTCTTCCATCTTGGCTTCCACACCTATGTATATTTTTCTAATTACTTGATCTTCCCAATGGATTAACACTTTTATAATTTTTAAATGTTCTTTTTGTCTGGTAACTTTTTTTACTCAAAGTCTAATATGTCAGATATTAGTATAGCTAATTCAGCTTTCTTTTGATACTGCTCGTTTGGTGTCTTAGTTTCCTAGGGCTTCCATAACACATTAATATATTCTCTCACAATTTTGGAGGTTAGAGGTCCAAATTTAGGGTACTGGCAGGGCTATTATCTTTCTCTTTTTGTTCTGGGGGAATATCCTCCTCTCTCTTCTGGCTTCTTGTAGCCCCTGGCTTTTTTTGACAGTCCTTGGATACATGTAGGCTCATTGGCCTCTATCTTCACATGGTGTCTCTGTTGCCTATGTGAGTCTCTACATTTCCCTGTCTGTTCTCTCCTTTTATAACACTTCTATCAGAAGTTATTAGGATCAGAACCTACCTCACTCTGATATTATCTTAAAAGAATAACCCTATTTCCCCAAACAAGGTTACACTGACAGGCATAAGGGATAAGACTTCATCACTTGCAGTGACACTTTCAATTCACAGCAGAGGGCTTATGTTTCACCGTTCTTTATTTTCACCCGATTTGTGTCTTCAAATCTTAAGTGTGTCTGTTGTAGACTGGTGTATATTTGTATCATGTTTCCTTTTTCATGCATTTTCCAACTTCTGCCTTTCAATTGAGTTGTTTCACTATTTAAATATAATTTAAATAGATGACTTCTGTTTTCCTTCTTGCAATTTATTTTCTATATGTCTTATGTCATTTTTAGTTGGTCTATTTCTTGATTCCAGGCCTTTATTGTGTTAAATCGATAATTTCTAGTGTAATTTTAAAATTTCCTGTTGTATATTTTCCAATATATATTTTATATTATTTTCTTAACAAATCTGTGAAGATTAAACTTAGCATCTTAGAACAAATTCAAATTAATAATCTTACTTTCAATAATATTTAATAAATCTCTGTCCCACTTATTCTTTGTAAAAATATTGTCACACAAATTACTTCTTTATATGTTAAAAGTAAGGATTTTCTTTTCTCTGCTTATTGGAAAGATTTTTGTGCAAGAAGTTAAAAGGTCTAGTTTTTTTTTTTTTTTTTTTTTAAGGAACTAATTGAGGAAACAAACTCAGTGTGGATGGAGGTTCTCAGGGCCTTGAATATAATCACGTAACGTCACACTCTTCTCTCTGCCAAGGAAAAGTAGATGACCCACAATGCTTCCTTTGAAAGTTTGTAAAACAAATTTTAACACAAATCTGAACTTAAATGATATCTATTCAGGCCCATATGTATAATAGTTACACCATCTAGTGAATTCTTCACTCATGTGTCTGTCATGCCAAATTATACCCTGTTTGGAACCTCATATGTTTTGCAGGTGATTTTTTAAAAAAATCTGACAGTATATTAATAAAGCTTTCTCTTTTAAAAGGCATTAAATACTTGAGTGTTTATGTGCAGAAGTAGAAAGTAGGTTAGGCCCAAGAACAAACATTTTATAACTTTCTTTTACTTATTCCAGATATGCAAATGTTCAATAGTTTCCCTCAGTTTGTTCTCCTAAACATCTCTTGAGTTCACGCCCTGAGCTTTCGATTCACTGCCACTATTGTGTTTTAAACATTTGGAATACCTCATTGAGCTTAAAGCATTGGCCCTCCAACTTGTCTTTCTAAACACGAACATCTCAAAATCTAACCTCAGAACATTTGGCAGAGAAATCTTTATGAAGTAAATATCTGACCACATAAATGCTTATATTAAAAAAAGAAAATCCTATATGAAACATCTGCTGCAGAATCACCTATAGTTCGTGTTTCTAAACTATTTGATGTGATTTGAAAAGTTATTTTAGGTATGACACACATAGAATTTTTACCTCAATAATCTAATCACACTAAATTTTTGTGGTTAAGTACTATGGCTGGTAATCAAGAGGTCGGCAGTTCGAATCTGCCAAGCGCTCCTTGGAAACTCTATCGGGCAGTTCTACTCTGCCCTAGAGGGTCGCTATGAGTTGGAATCGACTAGACGGCAGTGAGTTTGGTTTTGGTTCAGACCTACCAGACTAAGTGCCAGTGCATTTTCAGTGCATATAAACTTTTTTGTGGATTAAACCTCAACATAGAGAAAATAAAAATCCTAAAACTGGACAAATAAGCAATATCATGACGAAAGGCGAAAATGTTGAAGTTGCCGATGATTTTATTTTAATTGGATTCACAACCAACACCCATGAAAACAGCAGTCAGGAAATCAAGTGATGCAAAAAAAAACTGCCAACAAAGAATAATATATCCTGCAAAACTCTCACTCGAATATGATGGCAAAGTTAGGACATTTCCAGATAAACAGCAATGAAAGAAATATGGAAAAACCAAACCAAACTTATAAGAATTATTAAAGGGAGTCCTTCAGTTAGAAAACAATATTGGACAACCACCTGAATCTAGCACTTAAGACAGCCTCTGCCAGAAACCAACCAGGAAAAACAGGAATAGAGGGACATTCCTTGACGTAATAAAGGGCATTCATATGAATCCAACAGCCAACATCATTCTTAACAGAGAGAGGGTGAAAAGATCCCCCCTGAAAACAAGAAGACTAATCTTATTTAACATTGTGCTGGAAGTCTTAGCTAGAGCAATAAGGCATGATAAAGAAATAAAGGACATCCAAATTGGTAAGGAAGAAGTAAAATTACTATACATAAAGAAACCAAATGCCTACACAAGAAAACTGCTGGAACTAACAGAAAGATTCAGCAGAGTAGCAGGATAAAAGATCCACCCACCAACCACTGCCTTCGGGTCGATAAAAGATACACATAGAAAAATCAGTCAGATTCCTACACATCATAAAGAGGAAATCAGGAAAGCAACACCATTTATCATAGTAACTAAAGACAAACAAACAAAACAAGATACTTAGGAATAAATTTAACCAGGGACATAAAGGACCTATACAAAGAAAGATTCAAAACACTATGTCAAGAGACCAAATAGACCTACATAAATGGAAAACCTACCATGTTCATGGATAGATAGACTCAACATTGTGAAAATGTTAATTCTACCCAAAGCAATCTAAGAATGCAATGCAATCCTGATCCAAATACCAACAGCGTTTTTCAAAGAGATGGAAAAAGTAATCATTAAGTTTATGTGGAAAGGAAAGAGGCCCCAGGTAAGTAAAGCACTATTGAAGTAAAAGAACAAAGTAGGAGGACCCCTGCTACTTGACCTTAGAGCCTACTATACAGCTATGGTAGTCAAAAAAACTGGTACTGGTACAACAGCAGACACTTTGACCAGTGGAACAGAACTGAGAGCCGAGACAGAAGTCCACCCACCTGGTCACTATATCTTTGACAAAGGTCCAAAGCCCATTAAATGGGGAAAAGACAGTCTTTTTAATAAATGGTGCTGGCAAAACTGGATGTCCACCTGTAAAAAAATGAAATAAGACCCATATGTCACACCATACACAAAAACTAATTCAAATGGATCAAAGACTTGAATATAAAACCCAAAACTATAAAGATCATAGAAGAAAAACCAGGGTCAACACTAGAGGCCCAAATACATGGCATAAATGGCATACAAACCATAACTAACAATACAAAAACAACAGAAGATAAGCTAGATAACTGGGGAAAAAAATTTTTTTTTCTTCTAAAAATTAAACACTTATGCTCATCAAAAGACTTCACCAAAAGGGTAAAAAGACAACCTACGGACTGGGAAAAAAAAACTGTCTATAGCAAATCCGACAAAGGTCTAATCTCTAAAATCTATAGGAAAACCCAACACCTCTACATCAAAAAAAAACAAATAATCCAATTTAAAAAAATGGGCAAAGGATATGACTAGACACTTCACTAAAGAAGACATTCAGACAGCTAACAGACATATGAGGAAATGCTCGAGATGACTAACCATTAGAGAAACGCAAATCAAAACTACAATGAGATACCGTCTCACCATGACATTACTGGCACAAATCCAAGAAATTGAAAATAACAAATGTTGGAGGGGCCACAGAGAGACTGGAACTCTTATGCACTGCTGGTGGGAAAGTTAAATGGTGCAACCATTTTGGAAAATGATATGGCAGCTTCCTTAAAAAGCTAGAAATAGAAATACCATATGACACAGCTATCCTACTCCTAGGAATATATCCTAGAGAAATAAGAGCCATCCCACCAACAGACATATGCACACCTATGTTCATTGCAGCGTTATTCACAATAGCAAAAAGATGGAAAAAACTTAAGTGCCATCAACAGTCGAATGGATAAACCACTATAGTACATACACACAATGGAATACTATGCAACAACAAAGAACAGTGATGAATCTGTGCAACATCTCACAACATGGATGGATCTGGAGGACATTACGCTGAGTGTAATAAATTAATCACAAAAGGACAAATACGGTATGAGACCACTATTATAAAAACTCATGAAAAGGCTTACACACAGCAAGAAACAATCTTTGATAGTTCCTAGGAAGAGGGGGGTGGGGAAGGAAAAATGCCAACTAGACAATAGATAAGTGGTAAATTTGGTGAAGAGTAAGACAATACACAATTCGGGGGAATTCAGCACAACTTGACCAAGGCAAGGACATGGAAGCTTCATAGACAGATCCAAACTCTCTGAGGGACTGAATTACTGGGCTGTGGGCTGGTGACCACAGCCTCAGGGGACATCTATCTCAATCGACATAACATAGTTTATAAAGAAAATGTTCTACATCCTACTTTGGTGAGTAGCTTCTGGCATTTTAAAAGCTTGAGTGGCCATCTAAGATACTCCACTGCTCCCACCCATCTGGAGCAAGGGAAAATGAAGAAAACCAAAGGCACAAGTGAAAGATTAGTCCAAAGGACTAATGGACCACAACTACCACAGCCTCCACCAGACTAAGTCTAGGACAACTACGTGTTGCCTGGCTACCACCATTTACTGCTCTGACAGGGATCACAATACAGGGTCCTGGACAGAGCTGGAGAAAAATGTACAACAAAATTCTAACTCACAAAAAAAAGACTAGATTTGCTGGTCTGACAGAGCCTGGAGAAACACCCAGAGTATGCCCCCTGGACACATTTTAAATTCAGTACTGAAGTTATTCCTGAGGCTCACCCTTCAGCCAAAGATCAGACAGGCTCATAAAACAAAATGAGAGTAAATGGTCACAGAAACGAGGGGCAAGGATGAGATGGGAGGAGGGGACAGGAAATCTGGTAATAGGGAACCCAAGGTTGAGAAGGGAGACCGTTGATATGTTATGGGGTTGGTAACCCATGTCACAAAACAATATGTGTATTAATTGTTTAATGAGAAACAAATCTGCTCTGTAAACCTTCATCTAAATGACAATACAAAAAAAGGTCAAATGAAAAAAGAAATCATACAACACATTGCATTGGGCAAATCTGTTGCAAAAGACCTCTTTAAAGTGTTAAAAACAAAGACCTCAGTTTTAGGACTAAGGTGGGCCCCACACAAGCCATGATATTTTTAATTGCCACATATGCATGCAAAAGCAGGACAAGGAATAAAAATTACTGAAGAAAAATTTTTGCATTTGAATTATGGCATTGGCAAAGGGTATTGACTATACCATGGACTGCCAGGAGGGTGAAAAAATCTGTCTTCAAAAAAGTACAGAATGAGTGCTCCTTAGAAATGAGGATGGCGAGACTTCAAGTACTTTAGATATGTTATTATAAGAGACAAGTATCTTGAGAGGGATATCATGCTTGCTAAAGCAGAAGATCTGCGAAAAATCGGTGGGTCCTCAACAAGATGAATAGACACAGTGCCTACCACAATGGGCTCAAACATAGCAACAATTGTGAGGATGGCGCAGGACGAATGTTTCTGTCTTTTGTACATGGGGTCGCTATGAGTCAGACTGATTTGACGGCACTGTTTAACAACAAAAATAACAAAATTTTTATGATTTAAAGCCTTCCTCTTTTTCTTGCATTGTTACAATCTACCCCAACTGACACAATTTTTCCTCCCAAAGGGCAGCTAACACTTATTGACAGCTCATTGTAGGCCACGTGCTGACCGTGAATTGTTTTATACATACTTCATTTCATTCTGAAAATAACCTTATCAAGTAAGAACAATTGTTATTTATATTTCATGAATGGAGAAACTTATCAATAGAGAGTTTGGGAAACTTAACCAGGCTGACATGTAAATCTGGAGTTACAACCTGGCTAGCTGACACAAATCAATATGCTACTCATTTTCAGGATAGTGATACTAGCTAGCAATATTTGAACTACTTCCTAGTGCCCCCAAATAGTGTGCATGCTCCTATACACGTCTATAACATTCCTTTACACTTTCTTTCATGTATATTGCAACTGTCACAAGAATCACCTCTTTTCGAACTGCGTTCCTGATTCACTAAAATAATTAAGCATTCATTACTATGAACACATAATTCTGTATATTGCTCTATTATAAGAGAAATTACTATCTATGATATTTGTTGGTTTCTTTGTTTCTTCCACATTAAGCTGTTTCATCCTAATAAGGACCAAAATTTTGACTAGTGTAGAACCTAGGATAAAAAGCATACCTATAATGAATAGATGTTAACCAGTTACACTCATCCAACCATTTGTACAGGGTATAAAACCAGAAACCAAACCCGATGCTGGCGAGTTGATTCTGACTCCTAGCGACCCTGTAGAATAGAATAGAATTGCCCCCATAGGGTTTCCACAGAGGGCCTGGTGGATTCGAACTGCCAACCTTTTGGTTAGCAGCCATAGCACTTAACCACTACACCACCAGGACTTCTGTACACGGTATATTAATATATAATTATAATTGGATTTTTTTTCTTAGTTTTTTTTTTAAGGGAAAGAGTACCATATCTTGGGAGGTAAAAAAAATAATAATAAATTTGTGGTGAAATCTAAAAGGGAGAATTCTATAACACTTCAGGAAATATTAATCATAAAGAGAAATAGGAAAGAGTGAATCACACGGAATTTGTTTAAAATGCTATAAGAAAGTTAATTAATTGAAAGAACAGTTTAAGTAAACAGGAACATAGGAGCAATAATCTTTATTTAATGTTTACATCAAGATTTTAAAATTTTTTCCCCTTTTTTTGAAAACAGTGAAAATCTTTTTGAATGTATCCTTGAAAACTTGTTTCACTTGCTGGTTCCTTAGACTGTAAACGAAGAGATTTAATAAAGGAGCAAATGAAGTATAGATAACAGCTATACCTTTGGATAAAGTCACCCTTTCTTTTGCTGATGGCTTCATGTAAATGAAGATACAGCTACCATAAGTAAGGTAAACTACAATCATGTGGGCAGAACAAGTGGAAAACGCGTTTGTTCTTTTCTGAGCAGGAAGGATTTTTAGAATGGTCTTGATTAAATATGTATAGGAAAAAATCACTAACAGCAATGTGACCACAAGTATTATAGCTGATAAAAACAAATGAAATTAATTCTAGGAAGTGAGTGTCTATGCAAGACATCTGTAAGATAGAAGTGTCACACGTGAAATAATCAATTACTTTGGAAGCACAGAGTTCTAGTTTCAGCCCTATGACCAACGGTGGAAAGGTAATCAGAAAGCCAGCTGTCCATGCACTGAGTACCAGTTGGTAGCACACTTGGCTTCTGATAATGACGGGATAATGCAACTGTTTGCAGATGTCTGCATAAGGGTCATAAGACATGACAGGCAGAAGGTGAAACTCTGTAACACATATTAAGAGGAAAAAGAACAATTGAGATGCACAACCATTGCAGGAAATGATTTTGTTTTTAGTCACAATGCTTGTCAGAAATCTAGGAATAGATATTGTTGTCAATAAGATTTCCAAGTGGGAGAAATTTCAGAGAAAAAAAATACATTGGCATCTTGAGGCGAAGATCCAACAGCGTGAGGGGGATGATAGCTAAGTTCCCCATCACACTCAAAATGTAATTGAGAAAGAGAAATATAAAAATCACAATTTGCAACTCTGGGTCATCTGTCAGTCCCAAGAGAATGAACTCTATGTCCTTTGGTTCTTCATTTCACTTATGAATCCTATTAAATCGACATTGGGAAAAAAAACACAAAAGCAGAAATAACAGGATCTTTTTTAAAGCTACTATCAGAAAAAAACTTGATAACCAGAAATGAAAACAAGTGTAAATATTTGTCACAGTTTGACAAGGCAGGTGATCCCTAAAATTATAGTACAGATCAGCCTAAACATCTTCTAATTCACTGTACCGTATACATTAAAGTTTTACTTATGACAATACTAAGTTCTTTCTTCTCTTTCTCCTTTGGACTTGAAAAGTGATTTCAATATTGGCTAATCATTTCCAAATAATCTGAATTCTGCTTAAATGTTCTAAATAGAGAGGATAAACAAAAGTCAAACAATAAATGATGAATATTATTGCTTTTGTAATATTAGAAAACATTCAATAATTTCAATAGGAACTTTAATTCCAATGTTTTTCTTGAGAAGGATTTAAATCAGAGGGGCAATTGGGAAAGTATACCCATCTGTTAATATTTCCCAATTTCACATACGCTACAAAAGTCACAGGACCAAGATACTATAGATAACTCAATTATAATATGCCTTCTAATTGCCAGATAGAATTTTTTCTGGATTTTTTTCCTTAATTATTGAAACTTAAATGAAAATATGCTTTTCTAAGAGAAGGATATTTTTAGGAACGCTCTCAGATTAAAGGAACCCACTTTTCATAACAAAGAATGACAAGTTTGCAATTGTGCACAAAATTGCACAATTGCTACAGTTTTATCAGTTTGTTCATAAGAGACTCAAGGGAGTTAATTAAAATAAAAGGAAAGAAGAAAAAGTAACCTCTTATGGAGACTGGTGTTGAGGACCTACCAATTACATATAATAATAATTAAGCTAAAAATTGTAAATTGCTTTAAATACAAATCTGAGGGGACATGATTCCAACAGATAACTAGGAATGATTTAAACACTATATGACACGTCAACAGGATTCTGATGCTTCACTACCCTGAATCTTTATGAATAATTCTTCTGATCAGAGGTTTTATCTCAAACAGGAAACATTTTCTGGACTCCATTATGCAATATATTAAGATTCCGTTAGCTAGATTGTTGCCCAACCAAGTACTTGAGAACAAATATTTGTGTTGTTGTTAGTTACCATCAGTTGGTTGTGACTCATAGCGACACCATGTACAACAGAAAGAAACACAGCCTATCTTTCCCCATTCACAAAATCACCGCTATGTTTGAGCCCTTTTTTGCAGCTGCTGTGTCAGTCCATCTAGTTGAGAATCTTCTTTTTCTCTGACCCTCTACTTTTCCAAGCATGATGTCCTTCTCAAGGTACTGGTCCCACCTGATAACATGTCCAAAGTACGTGAGATAATGTCTCACCATGCTTGCTTCTCAGGGGCATTCTGGCTGAACTTCTTCCAAGAAGGATTTGTTCATTCTTCTGTCAGTCCATGGTATTCTTTGCCAACACCATAATTCAAAGTCATCAATTCTTCTTTGATCTTCCTTATTCATTGTCCCGCTTTCGTCTGCATATGAGGTGATTTAAAATACTGTGGCTTGGATCAGACACATCTTGGTCCTTAAAGTAAGATCTTTGCTTTTGAACACTTTAAAGAGGTCTTTTGCAGCAGATTTTCCCAGTACAATGCATCCTTTGATTTCTTGACTGCTGCTTCTGTGGGCATTATTGTGAATCCAAGTAAAATGAAATCCTTAACAACTTCAACTTTTCTCCATTTTTCGTGATACTCTAATTGGTCCAGTTGTGAAGATTTTGGGATTTGGGTTTTTTTGTTGTTGTTGTTGTTTTTTATTTTGAGGTGTAATCCATACTGAAGGCTCTAGTGTTTGATATTCATCAGTAAGTGCTTGAAGTCCTCTTGGCTTTCAGCAAGTAAGGTCATGTTCTCTGCATATTACAGGTTGTTAATGATTCTTCCTCCAATCCAGATGTCACATTCTTCTTAATATATTCCATCTTCTTGGATTATTTGCTCAGCATACAGATTCAATAAATATGGTGAAAGGATATGACCCTGATATACACCTTTTCTGATTTTAAACCTTGCTGAGTCCCCTTGTTCTGTTTGAACAACTGCCTCTTGGTCCATGTACAGTTTCCTTATAAGCACAATTAAGTGTTCTGGAATTCCCATTCTTTGTAGTGTTATCCATAATTTGTTATGATCTACACAGCAATGATAACCCTTGTTTTATGTCCTCTTCTTAATCCAGTTTGAATTTCTGGCAGTTCCCATAATGTACTGTCGCAACTGCTTTTGAATGATCTTCAGCAAAATTTTACTTGTGTGTGATATTAATGATATTGTTTGATAATTTCCACTTTCTGTGGGATCACCGTTCATTGGAATGGGCACTTTTGGTTGGCCAGGTAGCTGTCTTCCAAATTTCTTGGCATAGACAGGTGAACACCTCTAGTACTGCAACCATTTGTTGAAACAGCTCAATTGCTAGTCCTTATTCCTGGACCTTTTTTTTCTTAATGCCTTCAGTGCAGCTTGGACTTCTTCCTTCACTACCATTGGTTCTTGGCCATATCCTGCCTCCTAAAATGGTTGATCATTGACCAATTATTTTTGGGACAGTGGCTCTGTGTATTTCTTCCATCTTCTTTTGATGCTTCCTCCATTGTTTAGTATTTTCCCAGCAGAATCCTTCAATATTGCAACTCAAGGCTTGAATTTATTCTGCAGTTCTTTCAGCTTGAGAAATGCTGAGTGTGTTCTTTCCATTTGGTTTCTAATGCCATGTCTTTGTACATTTCCCTATAATACTTTACTATATCTTCTCAAGCCACCCTTTGAAATCTTCTGTTCAACTATTTTACTTCATCATTCCTTCCATTCGCTTTAGCTACTCAAAATTCAAGAGCAAGTTTCAGAGTCTCTTCTGACATCCATTTTGGTCTTTCCTTTTTAATGACCTTTTGCATTCTTTGTGTCTGATGTCCTTAATGTCATTCCACAACTTGTCTGGTCTTCAGTCATTAGTGTTCAGTGCATCAAATCTATTCTTGGAATGGTGTCTAAATTCAGGTGGGATACTCAAGGTGGTATTTTGGCTCTTGTGGATTTGCTCGAATTTTCTTCAGCTTCAACGTGAACTTACATATGAGCAGTTGATGATCTGTTCTGCAGTCAGCCCCTGGCCTTGTTCTGACTGATGATATTGAGCTTTTCCATTGCCTCTTTCTACAGATGTAGTCAATTTGATTCCTGTGTAATCTGCCTGGTGAGATCCATGTGTATAGTTGCAATTTATGTTATTGAAAAAAAGATAATTGCTGTGAAGAAGTTGTCGGTCTTGCAAAACTGTATCACAGGATCTCTGGTGTCTTTTCTACCAAAAAAGCCACATATTCCAACTATTGATCAATCCTTCTTCTTTGTTTCCAACTTTTGCATTTCAATCACCAGTAATTACCAGTGTGTTTGATCAATTTTAGATTTAGAAGTTGGTAAAATCTTCAATTTCCTCATTTTTGACCTTAGCGTTTGATTCTTAAATTTGAATAATAGTCGTATTAACTGGTCTTCCTTGTAGGCATGTCGATATTTTTCTATTACTAACAGCATTGTACTTCAGTATAGATCTTGAAATGTTCTTTTTGACGATGAATGTGATGCTGTTCCTTTTTGATTTGTCATTCCTGGCATAGTAGACCATACGATTGCCTTAACCCAAACGGCAACTACTAGTTCTTTTCAGCTATCTAATGCCTAGGATATTGATCTTTACACGTTCCATATAATTTTTTTTGACTTTCAATTTCCCTAGATTCATACTTCATAAATTCATACTGATTATTAGTGGATGTTCGCAGCTGGTTCTTCTAATTCTGAGTCATGCCATACCAGCAAATGAAGGTCCTGAAAGCTTGACTATATCTACGTCATTAAGATCAAGTGTACCTTGAGGAGGCAGCTTTTCCCGAGTCATCCTTTGAGTGCCTTCCAACCTGAGGGGCTTCCAAACTTCCAGCAGTATACGAGACAATGTTCAGCTGCTATTCATAAGTTTTTCACTGTCTAATTTTTTTCACAAGTGGTTATTTAGGATGACACAAGCCTAGTAGAACGACAAGCCTAGTGGTATGATTATCAATATGATAGCAATTTTTACAATGTACCAAAACATCTTTTCTCTTGACCTTTTCTTTTGATAAATTACGAGTATTTTGTGAGCAAAGAGAACATTTTGCTCAGAACTGCCTGCCAAATGGCTTGATATAGATCACTCAGTCAGTAAAATGTTTGTTAAATGAATCAACAAATGGATGGAAGAATTTTGAATTGAGATGACACTGTCTCTGTGAATGTCAATGACTCCGCGTACCTGAATCTGAAAGTTCCACCCAACCTCCTTTGCCAACAGAAGCATCCCTCTTCCTCTACCTCATGAGATTGGTCATGCATTATATAGAACTCACTGATTACCTCACCTGAAGTGGTTACCTTTAAAATTCTTCTTATAAGTGTATTTACCACTCCTGGACTGTCTTTTAGTGTATAACATGTATCAGGCCTGCCATTATCCATGGGATGAAAAATTCTTACTTAGAAGGAGAGCAAAGATATTAAAAGTTTTACAATATTTTGCTCATTAATTTGGTCATAAATATGAAAATTATTTTGAAATGGATTCTTATAACAAAAATCGGGAAAGGAAACACATGATTTTACACTGAGCTCATTGTATTAAAATGAGTGTATTTATCAGAAACCCTGGGTTCACTAGGCCACCTTAAGTAGGTAGGAAGGATTCTAGTGGATTTATCAGGTGGTTAATAATCTGATGACTCAAGGGTAACCTACAACAAAAGAAGTAAAATGTCATAAACACCTCAATATACAGTTTTAATTGATGAGATATATTTGTTAGAATGCATTCATCATGTTGACCTCAACATTGTGTTCCCTACCAGGTGGCTATTATAATGCAAAGGCAAATCTGTTAGAGGTCTGACTGTAATTGTTTCAGCTATGTGATGGAGAGGCAGGTTTTGGAGGTCTGATACCGCTCTACCTCTTAAACAGAGCCTTCACCTACACACAGCACAGACCGGAGGGCTGAGGCTCAATCCATGCCAACTAGCCACCCGCAAAAGGGGTCTGAGGATAATGGTGCCTACCAGTCTTTATGGATATAAGAATTGGGTGCCTGAGGCACAGCTGCAGAGCCCACCCAACAGAGCACTCTAGAGAACAGAGACGCTACATCCTCACTGACACTTGGGGGAAAGCTGTCAGCATCCTACCCTCCTCAGGGTGTGATCCCCTGCCGCTACCAGAAACCAGTGTATAAAACCATCACCACTACTCTTCTAAGATAGTAGGTGAGAGCTTAAACCACACAGTAGGGGGCTGACTGTCAGGACACCTGAGCTGATTCTATTAAAAACTAGTGAATGGACTCATAGGCTCATATACCTGGTAACAGTTCTAACCATCTGGTAACAGGACATTAGTGCTTCAAGGGCTCCAATGACCAAGTTAGCGTACTCTAGTACCCTATCTGAGTATATCAAAACAAAGCAAAACAAAAAGACGGGACACTGTGAGAAAACATAAACTATTACAATAACTTATAGATGGCTCAGAGACAGCAGTCGATATCAAATCACATAAAGAAGCAGACCATGATTGCTTCTACAAACTCCTAAAACAGAGAATCAAGGTCTCTCCCAGGGGAAGATGTACCCTGGAATTGCCAGATGTAGAATACAGAAGATTAGCATACAGAACACTTCAAGACTTCAGGGACAACACAGGGGTGAAATCAGGCAATGTACACAAAAAGCCAAGGAACACACAGATAAAGACTTTGAAGAAATTAAAAAGATTATTCAAGAGCATAATGAAAAATTTAATAAGCTGCAAGAATCCATAGACAGACAGCATTCAGAAACCCAAAATATTAACAATAAAATTACAGAATTAGACAAATCAATAGGAACTCAGAGAAGCAGAATTGAGGAATTGAAATGCAGAATTGTGGAGACGGCAGATAAGGCACTTGCGCCAATGTAGTTGAAGAAAAATGAGATAAAAGAATTTAGAAAAATGAAGAAACTCTAAGAATCAAGTAGGACTCTATCAAGAACAACTTGTGTGTGATTAGAATTCCAGAAGAGGAAGGGATAACAGAAAATACAGAGAGAATTATTGAAGATTTGTTGGCAGAAAACTTCCGTGACATGGTGGAAGAGGAAAGGATATCTATCTAAGATGCTCATCGAACCACATAAAAGGCAGATCCCAAAAGAAAATCACCAAGACATATTATCATCAAAATTGCAAAACCAAAGCTAAAGAGAAAATTTTAAGAGCAGCCAGGGATAAATGAATAGTTACCTACAAAGCATAATGAATACGAATAAGTTCAGACTACTCAGCAGAAAACATGCAGGCAACAAAGACAATGGGATGACATACATACAGCACTGAAGGGGAAAAATTGCTAGCCAAGAATCATATATCCAACAAACCTCTCTCTCAAATATGAAGGGGAAATTAAGTCATTTAGAAATAAACACAAGCTTAGAGAATTTGCAAAAACCAAACCAAAACTACAAGAAATACTTAAGGGAATTCTCTGGATAGAAAGTCAATAATGTCAGATATCAACACAACACAAGGACACAGAACAGAGCATCCTGATATCAACTAAGATAGGGAAAACACAAAAATAAAATAAGATTTAAAAAAATGCTCAAAACATGGAATCAGTGACATCATTATGTAAAAGATGACAGTAATCATTAAAGAGGGATGAAATACAGCAGGCATAGGGCTTCCGTATGGAGAGGAAATCAAAGCAATATAGGGAGATACAAATTAGGTTCATACGTAGAACAGCGGTAACCACAAATAAGACTAACAATCCCAAACTTCAAAATAGAAACAAAGATAAACGTAAAGACTCAGCAAAAACAAATTCATCTACAACAAAAAAGACAAACACACAATTTACAAAGAAAAAATTCCCAGCACAAAAAAGTAAGTGGAAAATAAAACTGTCAACAATACAGAAAAAGGCATCAAAATGACAGCACTAAATTCATACCTATCTATAATTACACTGAATGAAAATGGACTAAATGCACCAATAAAGAGACAGAGAGTCATGGATTGGATTAAAAAAACCCCATGATCCAGCTATATGCTGTCTACAAGAGACACGCCTTAGACTTAGAGATACAAACTATAACTCAAAGGATGGAAAAAATACATCAAGCAAACAACAATCAAAAACGAGCAGGAGTGGCAATATTAATTTCTGACAAAATAGACTTTAAAGTTAAATCCACCACAAAGGATAAGGAAAGACACTGTCTAATGATTAAAAGGACAATTTACTAGGAAGATAAAAAAAAGAAAAAAATTTTTAAATACATATGCACCCAATGACAGGGCTCCAAAATACATAAAACAAACTCTAATAGCATTGAAAAGTGAGATAGACAGCTCTGCAATTATAGTAGGAGACTTCAACACACCACATTTGGTGAAGGATAGGACATCCAGTAAGAAGCTCAGTAAAGACACAGAAGATCTAAATGTCACAGTCAATGAACTTGACCTCATAGACATACAGAAAACTCCACCAAACAGCTGCAAATTATACTTTCTTTTCTAGTGCACATGAAATATTCTCTAGAATAGACCACATATTAGGTCATAAAGCAAGCCTTAGCAGAATCCAAGACATTAAAATATTACAAAGCATGTTCTCAGATCATAAGGCCATAAAAGAAGACAAAAACAGAAAAACCAGGGTAAAGAAATCAAATACTTGGAAACTGAAAAATACCCTGCTCCAAAAAGACTGGATTATAGAAGACATTAAGGAGGGAATAAACAAACTCATAGAATCCAATGAGACTGAAAACACTTCCTATCAGAACCGTTGGGATACAGCAAAAGCAGTGTTTAGGGGTCTATTTATGTCAATAAATGCACACATACAAAAAGAAGAAAGGGCCAAAATCAAAGAACTGTCCCTACAGCTTGGACACAAAGAAAGAGAGTAACAAAAGAAACCCTCAGGAACCAGAAGAAAACAAATAATAAAAATTAGAGCAGCATTAAATGAATTAGAGAACAGAAAACAACTGAAAGAGTTAACAAACAAAAAGCTGGTAAACCATTGGCTACACTGACAAAAGAAAAACAGGAAATAAATAACCCGAATGAGAAATGAGATGGGTGATATTACAACAGACCCAGCTGAAATTAAAAGAATCATATCAGATTATTAAGAAGAATTGTACTCTAACAAATTGGAAAACCTAGAAGAAAGGGATGAATTCCTAGAAACACACTATCTACCTAAACTAACACAAACACAGGTAGAACAGCTAAGTTGACAGATAATAAAAGAAGAGATTGAAAAGATAATCAAAAAACTCTCAACAAAAAAAGGCCTGGCTCTGACAGCTTTACTGCAGAGTTCTACCAGACTTTCAGAGAAGAGGTAACTCTACTACTATTAAAGGTATTTCAGACCATAGAAGAGGACAAAATACTCCCAAACTCATTCTATGAAGCCAGCATATCCCTGATACCAAAATGAGCTGAAGACACCACAAAAAAGAAAATTACAGACCTATGTCCCACATTAGCTGATACGCAACAATCCTCAACAAAATTCTAGCCAATAGAATTCAACAACATGTCGAAAAAATAATTCACCATGACCAAGTGGGATTCATACCAGGTATGCAGGGATGGTTCAACATTAGAAAAACAATTAATGTAATCCACCACATAAATGACAAAAAAGACAAGAATCACATGATTTTATTAATTGATGCAGAAAAGGCATTTGACAAAGTTCAACACCCATTCAGGATAAAAACTCTCAGCAAAATAGGAATAGAAGGAAAATTCCTCAACATAATAAAGGGCATTTATACAAAGCCAACAGCCACCATCATCCTAAATGGAGCGAGCCTGAGAGTAATCCCCTAGAGAACAGAAACCAGACAAGGCTGTGCCTTATCGCCAGTCTTATTCAACATTGGGCTGGAAGTCCTAGCCAGAGCAATTTAGCTAGATAAAGAAATAAAGGGAATCCAGACTGGAAAGAAAGAAGTAAAAGTATCTCTATTTGTAGATGACATGATCTTATACACAGAAAACCCTAAAAAATACTCAAGAAAACTACTGAAACTGAGAGAAGAGTTCAGCAGAGTATTGGGATACAAGATAAACATACAAAAATCAATTGAATTCCTCTACACCAACAAAAAGAACATCAGAGAAGAAATCACCAAATCAAAACCATTTACAGTAGCCCCCGACAAGATAAAATACTTAGGAATAAATCCAACCACAGACGTAAAAGATCTATACAAAGAAAACTACAAGACACTACTGCAAGAAACCCAAAAAGACTTTCATAAGTGGAAAAACATACCTTGCTCATGGATCGGAAGACTTAACATTGTAAAAAGATCTGTTCTCCCAAAAGCTATCTATAGATACAATGCAATTCTGATCCAAATTCCAACAGCATTTTTTAATGAGATGGAGAAAGGAATCACAAACTTCATATAGAAGAGAAGAAGGCCCTGGATAAGTAAAGCATTGTTGAAAAAGAAGAACAAAGTGAGAGGCCTCACTCTACCTGATGAGAGTCAAAACAGCCTGGTACTTGTACAAAAACAGATACATAGACCAATGGAACAGAATTGAGAATCCCAACATAAATACATCCACATGTGAGCAGCTAATATTTAACAAAGACCCAAACTCAGTTAAATGGAGAAAAGACACTCTGTTTAGCCAATGGTGCTGGCGTAACTGGATATCCATCTGCAAAAAAAAGAAAGAAAGAAGACCCGTATCTCACACCATCCACAGAAACTAACTCAAAATGTCTCAAAGTCCTAAATATCAAGTCAAAAATGATAAAGATCATGGGAGAAAAAATAGGGACAATGCTACGAGCCCTAATGCATGGTATAAACGGTAAACTAAACATTACTAACAATGTAGAAGAGAAACTAGATAACTGCGAGCTCCCAAAAATCAAACACCTATACTCATCCAAAGACTTCACCAAAAGAGTAAAAAGATTACCTACAGACTGGGAAAAAGTTTTTAGCTATGACGTATCTATCTGATCAGCGTCTGATCTCTAAAATCTACATGATACTGCAAAACTCAACTACAAAAAGACAAATAACCCAATTAAAAATGGACAAAAGATATCAGCAGGTACTTCACTAATGAAGACATTCAGATAGCTAACAGACACCTGAGGAAATGCTCATGATCATTAGCCATTAAAAAAAAAAAAGCCATTAGAGAAATGCAAATCCAAACTACATTGGGATTCCATTTCACTCCAACAAGGTTGGCATTAATCCAAAAAACACAAAACAATAAATGTTGGAGAGGTTGTGCAGAGACTGGAACACTTCTACACTGCTGGTGAGAATGTAAAATGGTACAACCACTTTGGAAGTCGATTTGGCACTTACTTAAAAAACTAGAAATAGAAATACCATACCATCCAGCAATCCCACTCCTTGGACTATATCCTACAGAAATAAGAGCCTTTACATGAACAGATATATGCACACCCATGTTTATTGCAGCACTGTTTACAATAGCAAAAAGATGAAAGTGACCAAGGTGCCCATCAACAGATGAATGGATAAATAAATTATTGTATATTCATACAGTGGAGTACTATGCATCAGTAAAGAACAATGATGAATCCATGAAACATTTCATAACATGGAGGAATATGGAAGGCATTATGCTGAGTGAACTTAGTTGCAAAAGGACAAGTATTGTATGAAACCACTATTATAAGAACTCTAAAAATAATTTAAAAAGAGGAGAAAATATTCCTTGATGGTTTAGAGAGGGGGGAGGGAGGGAGAAAGAGCGGTATTCACTAAGTAGATAGCAGATAAGAACAATTTTAGGTGAAGGGAAAGACAACACACATTACAGGAAAGGTCAGACCAACTGGACTAAACCAAAAGCAAAGAAGTTTCCTGAATAAACTGAATGTTTCGAAGGTCACCGTAGCAGGGGCAGGATTATGGGGACCATGGTTTCAGGGGACATCTAAGTCAATTGGCATAATAAAATCTATTAAGAAAACATTCTGCATCCCACTTTGGAGAGTGGCATCTGGGGTCTTAAACGCTAGCAAGCGAGCATCTAAGATGCATCAATTGGTCTCAACCCACCTAGATCAAAGGAGAATGAAGAACCCCAAAGACACAAGGTAATTACAAGCCCAAGAGACAGACAGGGCCACATAAACCAGAGACTATACCAGCCTGAGACCAGAAGAACTAGATGGTGCCCAGCTACAACTGATGACTGCCCTGACAGGGAACACAACAGAGATCCCCTGAGGCAGCATGAGAGCAGTGGGATGCAGGTGTCAAGTTCTCATAAATAGACCAGACTTAATGGCCTGACTGAGACTAGAAGGTCCCCAGACCTTCTGTTAACCCAACACAGGAACCGTTCCCAAAGCTAACTCTTCAGACAGGGACTGGACTGGACTACGGGATAGAAAACAATGCTGGTAAAGGTTCTTGGATCAAATAGACATATGAGACTACGTGGGCAGCTCCTGTTTGGCAGGAGATGAGATGGCAGAGGGGGTCAGAACCTGGCCAAATGGACATGAAAAATAGAGATTAGAGGGAAGGATTGTGCTGTCTCATTTGGGGGAGAGCAACTAGGAGTATATAAAAAAAAAAAGCAAGGTGTATATAAATTTTTGTATGAGAGACTGACTTGATTTGTAAACTTTCACTTAAAGCACAATAAAAATTAAAATAAAATAATGTATGAAATGACAATGCTGTATGCATCAGAAGTTTAAAAATGTAAACATCATATGTCTGCCAGTGTAAAAAATTAATGAAGGTAAGGATATTATTTCTTGTTACACTTACATTCTCTGCATTCACAATGATGACTGTGCCCCCAAAAATGTTTTTGTTGCTAGGTGCCATCAATTCGGTTTCAACTCATAGTGATGTTATGTAGAACAGAAGGAAACACTGCCCAGTCCTGTGCCATCCTCACAATTCTTGTTAAAGATGTTAGGCAATTTTTCATTCATATAGGAAAAAAAAAGGGAGAAATCAGAATGAATGAAAAAATTAATATGAATTCACACTTTGCACTTTATATGTAAAACTACTCTAAATGGAAAACATATCTAAATGATATGTGTTATTAGGTTCTATCCTGTCAGTTCCAACTCATAGTGACCCTACGTACAACAGAACGAAACACTGACTTGTTCTGCATCATCCTCACAATTGTTGTAACGTTTGAGCCTATTGTTGTAGCCACTGTTGTCAATCCATCTCGCTGAAGGTCTTCCTCTTTTTGCTGACTGTGATGGATAAGATTATGTGTCAAGTTGGTTAGGCCATGATTCTCAGTGTTTATATGTGATCACCCCATGATGGGATCTTCTATGAGTAGCCAATCTGTTGAAAGGGAGTTTCTTTGGGTGTGTGGTCTGCATCTGAATACAAGCGGATGTTCTGGCCTTTGCCTGCTCGGAATCCTGCAGCTGTCTCCTGTTCCTCTGACTGCCAGTTCCCGGGACTTGAGCTAGCAGCTTACCTTTCGACCTTGAGATTCATTGATCTTCACAGCCTGTGAACGAGAGCCCTGCTCTCCAACCTACCGATCTTGGGTTTGCCAGCTCCTGAAGCTACTAGAATCAGGAGAATCGTCTATTCTGATCCATGGACTTGGAATGTTCTGGCTTCTACAATTGTATGAGCTGTTTCCTTGATATAAATCTCTCTCTATATATTTATTTATACAATTTACTGGTTTTGCTTCTCTAGAGAACATGGCCTAGCACACTGACCTTCTCCTTTAGAAGCATGATGTCATTTTCCAGGGACTGGTCACTCCTGATAACACATCCAAAGTATGTGACAAGTCTAACCATCCTCACTTCAAAGGAGCCCTCTGTCTATATTTCTTCCAAGACAAATTTGTTTGTCTTTCTTGCCAACATCGTAATTCAAAGGTATCAATTCCTCTTTGGTCTTCCTTATTCGTTGTCCAGATTTTGCATGCAAAATGATATGTAAAAATATAATGATTCAAGAAGAGAAACTAGGAGAAAACTGTGTAACTTTGAATTAAGCAACAAGTTTTAGATATAACATCAAGAACATGATGGATAACCAAAATTGATAATGGATTTTATCAAAATTATAAACCTTTCCTCTGTGAAAGACACTGTTAAGAGAATAAAACAGCAAGTCAAAGAATTAAATTGGGCGAGGCCAAGATGGTGGACTAGGTGGACGCTGCCGCGGATCCCTCTTGCAACAAAGACTCTGAAAAACAAGGGAATCGATCACATACATAACAATCTACGAACTCTGAACAACAAGCACAGACTTAGAGACGGATAACGAACAAATACGGACAGACAGCAACCGTTCTCAGAACTAGGAGCCAGCGTACCAGGCAGGTGACCTTTGGAGCCCGATCTGGGGCAGAGCCCAGGGGGGCAGACAGCACAGACGGGGGGCCCAGCCCTTCCCCCCCGAACCCATCCCGGGAGGAAGTCTAGCTGGTTGGCGCGGGCGGCGTAGTGGCGCAGCTGGAGGGAGAAGCACCCAGGAGGTACTGACTGATATTGGAGTGGGGAGAACAGCGTCCTAGATGGGGACCCGTCCCGCCGGGAGTTTGGCAGGAAGCGGGCAAGGCGCGAGCGGGGGGGAGGTCAGCTATATTTCCCTAAAGCGACCCCGGGACGGGGCCCACACGTTCCTGCGGGAGGATGCCCACCCAGTCCGCGCGTGCGGCGCGGCGAACTGGAGGGAGAAATCCCTGGAAGTGACTGGTCTCAGAGCGGCGAAAACAGCGTCCCAGATGGGGAGCCATTCCGCTGGGATTTGGGCGCATGCGTGGGCGGGGCATGAGCCCGGGGTCCAACTATATTCCCCTGAATTGACCCAGGGGGCAGGCCCACCTGGTCGTGCGGGTGACGCCCACCTAGATCGCGCGTGTGGCGCGGCGCACGGGAGGGAGAAATCCCCAGAAGTGACTGGTCTCGGACTGGGGAAAGCAGCGTCCCAGCCGGCGAGCCGTCCAGCAGGGATTTGGGAGCGCGCGGGCGGGGCGTGAGCGCGGGGTCCAATTATATTCTCCTGAATAGACCCTGGGGGCGGGCCCACCCGTTCGTGCGGGAGACGCCCACCCAGTGCGTGCGAGCGGTGCCGCGCACCGGAGGCAGTAGTCCCCGGGACAAAGTGACTGGTCTCCGAGCAGGGAAAGCAGTGTCCTAGCCGGGAAGCCATCCCGCCCAGATTTTGGCGGACAGGGGCGCAGTGTGAATGCGGTGTTCAGCTCTATATTCTGTGGTGCTACACCCCCGGCTCTCTAATCCCACCCCCACCCTCCCCAGGCGGCTCCATTAACATCCAAATACCCAGAGCCAGAGGGAGAATTCAGATAGGGATCTGACGGCATTTTTTTTAGCTGATTACCTGGAAAATCTAGTTTCCCAGTGATGGCTCGGAGACAGCAGTCCATATCAAACCACATAAAGAAACAGACCATGACAGCTTTTCCAACACCCCAAAGAAAAGAATCAAAATCCTTCCCAAATGAAGATACAATCCTGGAATTATCAGATACAGAATATAAAAAACTAATTTACAGAATGCTTAAAGATATCACAAATGAAATTAGGATCAATGCAGAAAAAGCCAAGGAACACACTGATAAAACTGTCAAAGAACTCAAAAAGATTATTCAAGAACATAGTGGAAAAACTAATAAGTTGCAAGAATCCATAGAGAGACAGCATGTAGAAATCCAAAAGATTAACAATAAAATTACAGAATTTGACAATGCAATAGAAAGTCAGAGGAGCACACTCGAGCAATTAGAATGCAGACTGGGAATACTGGAGGACCAGGGAATCAACACCAACATAGCTGAAAAAAAATCAGATAAAAGAACTAAAAAAAATGAAGAAACCCTAAGAATCATGTGGGACTCTATCAAGAAGGATGACTTGCGAGTGATTGGAGTCCCAGAACAGGGAGGGGGGACAGAAAACACAGAGAAAATAGTTGAAGAACTCCTGACACAAAACTTCCCTGACATCATGAAAGACGAAAGGATAGCTATCCAAGATGCTCATTGAACCCCATTTAAGATTGATCCAAAAAGAAAAACACCAAGACATATTATCATCAAACTTGCCAAAACCAAAGACAAACAGAAAATTTTAAAAGCAGCCAGGGAGAAAAGAAAGGTTTCCTTCAAGGGAGAATCAATAAGAATAAGTTCAGACTACTCAGCAGAAACCATGCAGGCAAGAAGGGAATGGGACGACGTATACAGAGCACTGAACAAGAAAAACTGCCAACCAAGGATCATATATCCAGCAAAACTCTCTATGAAATATGAAGGAGAAATTAAGATATTTACAGATAAACACAAGTTTAGAGAATTTGCAAAAACTAAACCAAGACTGCAAGAAGTGCTAAAGGAGATTGTCTGGCCTGAGGACCAATAATATCAGGCACCAGCACAATACAAGGTCACAAAACAGAACGTCCTGATATCAACACAACTCAAATAGGGAAAGCACAAAAACAAAGACTAACTCTAAAAAATAAATAAATAAACAAAATAATACACATAACAGGAAATCATGGAAATCAATAGATAATCGATCACAATGATCAAAAAGAGGGACTAAATATAGGAGGCATTGAACTGCCAGAAGGAGAGTGATACAAGGTGATATAGAAGGATACAAGTTAGGTTTTTACTTAGAAAAATAGGGGTAAATAATAAGGTAACCACAAAAAGGAATATCAATTCCATAACTCAAGAAAAAAAACAAGAAAAACGTAACGACTCAACAAACACAAAGTTAAACATTATGAAAATGAGGATCTCATAAGCTACTAAGAAAAACGTCGCTGCACAAAAAAGCATGTGGAAAAATGAAATGGCCAACAACACACATGAAAAGGCATCAAAATGACAGCACTAAAAACTTATTTATCTATAATTACGCTGAGTGTAAATGGACTAAATGCACCAATAAAGAGACAGAGAGTCTCGGACTGGATAAAGAAACACGATCCGTCTATATGCTGCCTACAAGAGACACACCTTAGACTTAGAGACACAAACAAACTAAAACTCAAAGGATGGAAAAAAATATATCAAGCAAACAATAAGCAAAAAAGAAGAGGAGTAGCAATATTAATCTCTGACAAAATAGACTTTAGACTTAAATCCGCCACAAAAGATAAAGAAGGACACTATATAATGATAAAAGGGACAATTGATCAGGAAGACATAACCATATTAAATATTTACACACCTAATGACAGGGCTGCAAGATACATAAATCAAATTTTAACAGAATTGAAAAGTGAGATAGACACCTCCACATTTATAGTAGGAGATTTCAACACACCACTTTCGGAGAAGGACAGGACATCCAGTAAGAAGCTCAATAGAGACACAGAAGACCTACTTACAACAATCAACCAACTTGACCTCATTGACTTATACAGAACTCTCCACCCAACTGCTGCAAAATATACTTTTTTTCTAGTGCACATGGAACATTCTCTAGAATAGACCACATATTAGGTCATAAAACAAATCTTTGCAGAATCCAAAACATCGAAATATTACAAAGCATCTTCTCAGACCACAAGAAAATGAAGCTAGAAATCAATAACAGAAAAACTAGGGAAAAGAAATCAAATACTTGGAAAATGAACAATACCCTCCTGAAAAAAGACTGGGTTATAGAAGACATCAAGGAGGGAATAAGGAAATTCTTAGAAAGCAACGAGAATGAAAATACATCCTATGAAAACCTCTGGGACACAGCAAAAGCAGTGCTCAGAGGCCAATTCATATCGATAAATGCACACATACAAAAAGAAGAAAGAACCAAAATCAGAGAACTATACCAACAACTTGAATAGAAAGTGAGCAACAAAAGAACCCATCAGGCACAAGAAGAAAACATTTAATAAAAATTAGAGCTGAACTAAATGAAATAGAAAACAGAAAAACAATTGAAAGAATTAACAAAGCCAAAAGCTGGTTCTTTGAAAAAATTAACAAAATTGATAAACCATTGGCTAGACTGACTAAAGAAAAACAGGAAAGGAAACAAATAACCCGAATAAGAAACGAGAAGGACCACATCACAACAGAACCAAATGAAATTAAAAGAATCATTTCAGATTACTACGTAAAATTGTACTCTAACAAATTTGAAAACCTAGAAGAAATGGATAAATTCTTGGAACAGTACTACCTACCTAAACTAACACATTCAGAAGCAGAACAACTAAATAGACCCATAACAAAAAAAAGAGATTGAAACAGTAATCAAAAAACTTCCAACAAAAAAAAAGTCCTGGCCCAGAAGGCTACATTGCAGAGTTCTACCAAACCTTCAGAGAAGACTTAACATCATTACTACTGAAGGTATTTCAAAGCATAGAAAATGACGGAATACTACCCAACTCATTCTATGAAGCTACCATCTCCCTGATACCAAAACCAGGTAAAGACATTACAAAAAAAGAAAATTTTAGACCTATATCCCTCATGAACATAGATGCAAAACTCTTCAACAAAATTCTAGCCAATAGAATCCAACAACACATCAAAAAAATAATTCACCCTGATCAAGTGGGATTTATACCAGGTATGCAAGGCTGGTTTAATATCAGAAAAACCATTAATGTAATCCATCACATAAATAAAACAAAAGATAAAAGCCACATGATCTTATCAATAGATGCAGAAAAGGCATTTGACAAAGTTCAACACCCATTTATGATAAAAACTCTTACCAAAATAGGAATAGAAGGAAAATTCCTCAACATAATAAAGGGCATCTATGCAAAGCCAACAGCCAATATCACTCTAAATGGAGAGAACCTGACAGCATTTCCCTTGAGAACGGGAACCAGACAAGGATGCCCTTTATCACTGCTCTTATTCAACATCGTACTTGAAGTCCTAGCCAGGGCTATTAGGCTAGACAAAGAAATAAAGGGTATCCAGATTGGTAAGGAGGAAGTAAAGCTATCACTATTTGCAGATGACATGATCGTACACATGCAAAACCCTAAGGAATCCTCCAGAAAACTACTGAAACTAATAGAAAAGTTTGGAAGTGTCTCAGGATATAAAATAAACATACAAAAATCACTTGGATTCCTCTACATCAACAAAAAGAATACCGAAGAGGAAATAACCAAATCAATACCATTCACAGTAGCCCCCAAGAAGATAAAATACTTAGGAATAAATCTTACCAAGGATGTAAAAGACCTATACAAAGAAAACTATAAAACTCTGCTACAAGAAATTCAAAAGGACATACTTAAGTGGAAGAACATACCCTGCTCGTGGATAGGAAGACTTAACTTAGTAAAAATGTCTATTCTACCAAAAGCCATCTATACATATAACGCACTTCCAATCCAAATACCAATGTCATACTTTGAGGGGATAGCGAAACAAATCACTAATTTCATATGGAAGGGAAAGAACCCCCGGATAAGCAAAACATTACTGAAAAAGAAGAAGAAAGTGGGAGGCCTCACTCTACCGGATTTCAGAACCTATTATACAGCAACAGTAGTCAAAACAGCCTGGTACTGGTACAACAACAGGCACATAGAGGAATGGAACAGAATTGAGAACCCAGACATAGATCCATGCACGTATGAGCAGCTGATATTTGACAAAGGCCCAGTGTCAGTCAATTGGGGAAATGATAGCCTTTTTAACAAATGGTGCTGGCATACCTGGATATCCATTTGCAAAAGAATGAAACAGGACCCATACCTCACACCATGCACAAAAACTAACTCCAAGTGGATCAAAGACCTAAACATAAAGACTAAAACGATAAAGATCATGGAAGAAAAAATAGGATCAACCCTAGGAGCCCTAATACAGGGCATAAACAGAATACAAAACATTACCAAAAATGATGAAGAGAAACCCGATAACTGGGAGCTCCTAAAAATCAAACACCTATGCTCATCTAAAGACTTCACCAAAAGAGTAAAAAGACCACCTACAGACTGGGAAAGAATATTCAGCTATGACATCTCGGACCAGCGCCTGATCTCTAAAATCTACATGATTCTGTCAAAACTCAACCACAAAAAGACAAACAACCCAGTCAAGAAGTGGGCAAAGGAGATGAACACACATTTCACTAAAGAAGATATTCAGGCAGCCAACAGATACATGAGAAAATGCTCCCGATCATTAGCTATTAGAGAAATGCAAATTAAAACTACGATGAGATTCCATCTCACACCAACTAGACTGGCATTAATCCAAAAAACACAAAATAATAAATGTTGGAGAGGCTGCGGAGAGATTGGAACTCTCATACACTGCTGGTGGGATTGTAAAATGGTACAACCACTTTGGAAATCCATCTGGCGTTATCTTAAACAGTTAGAAATAGAACTACCATACAACCCAGAAATCCCACTCCTGGGAATATACCCTAGAGAAACAAGAGCCTTCACACAAACAGATATATGCACACCCATGTTTATTGCAGCTCTGTTTACAATAGCAAAAAGCTGGAAGCAACCAAGATGTCCGTCAACGGATGAATGGGTAAATAAATTGTGGTATATTCACACAATGGAATACTACGCATCGATAAAGAACAGTGACGAATCTCTGAAACATTTCATAATATGGAGGAATCTGGAAGGCATTATGCTGAGCGAAATGAGTCAGTTGCAAATGGACAAATATTGTATAAGACCACTATTATAAGATCTTGAGAAATAGAAAAAACGGAGAAGAATACATACTTTTGTGGTTACAAAGGGGGGGGGAGGGAGAGTGTTTTTTATTGATTAATCAGTAGATAAGAACTGCTTTGGGTGAAGGGAAAGACAACACTCAATACAAGGATGGTCAGCCTAATTGGTCTGGATGAAAAGCAAAGAGGTTTCCGGGATAAAATGAAAGCTTCAAAGGTCAGCGGAGCAGGGGCTGGGGTCTGGGGAACTTGGTTTGAGGGGACTTCTAAGTCAATGGGCAAAATAATTCTATTATGAAAACATTCTGCACCCCACTTTGAATTGCGGCTCCTGGGGTCCTAAATGCCAACAAGCAGCCATCTAAGATACATCAATTGGTCTCAACCCACCTGGAGCAAAGGCAAAGGAAGAACGCCAAGGTCACACGACAACTAAGAACCCAAGAGACAGAAAGGGCCACATGAACCAGAGACCTACAGTATCCTGAGACCAGAAGAACTAGTTGGTGCCCGGCCACAATCGATGTCTGCCCTGTCAGGGAACACAACAGACAACTCCTGAGGGAGCAGGAGACCAATGGGATACAGACCTCAAATTCTCATGAAAAGAACATACCTAATGGTATGATTGAGACTAGAGGAATCCCAGAGACAATGCTCCCCAGAACTTCTGATGGCACAGGACAGGAACCATCCCCGAAGACAAATCATCAGGCATGAAAAGGACTGGTCAGTGGGGGGGAGAGAGATACTGATGAAGAGCGAGCTAATTAAATCAGGTGGACACGGGAGAGTGTGTTGGCAACTCTTGACTGGAGGGGGGATGGGAAGATAGAGAGAGAGGGAAGATGGCAAAATTGGCACGAAACGAGAGACTGAGGGGGCTGACTCAATAGGGGGAGAGCAAGTGGGAGAAGGGAGTAAGATGTATGTAAACCTACATGTGACAGACTGGAATGGTAAATGTTCACTTGAAGCTTAATAAAAATTAATTAAAAAAAAAGAATTAAATTGGGCATTCCCAAATCACTTCTCTGATAAAGGATGTATATCCAGAGCATATAAAGAATGCTCAAGCTCAAGAAAATAAAGGAAAAATTTGTGTATAAGAAAATGGAAAGAGAAATCTTGTCAAAATCAGTTTATTGATACCAACAACCACAGAAAAAAACACTCAGCATCATTGTACAGAAGGAAAATATAAAACTTAAAACCACAATGTGACAGTTTCATTTACCTGTTAGAACAACTAGAGTCAAAAAAAAAAAAAAAAAAAAAAACTCAAAATGTTGCAGAGAACGTGGAGAAACAGGAACTCTCACACATTTCTGGTGGAATGCAAAATGGCAGGGTGACTTTTTGGAAAAGTTTGACAGTTTCTTATTATGTTCAGCATACACTTACCATTGAACTCAGCAATCCCACTCCTACGTGTTTTGCCCAATTGAAATGAGAACTTATATTTACAAAAATATATCTATGATATCGCATGTAACATCTTTATTTATAATCACCAAAAACTGGAGGCCATTCTAATGTGCTTTGGTAGGTGAATGGATAAACAAACTGTGAAATATCCATATAATGGAAAACTAATCCAAATTATAAAGGAATAAATTCTTGATTCACAAATCAACATGGCTGAAACACAAGTTCATTTTTCTAAGTGAAAGAAACCAGACTCAAGGCTTTATATTGTATGACCCTATTTGTATGGTTTTCTAGAGTGACAAAAATATAGGGATTGATAACAAAACAGAGTTTGGCAGGAGTCGTGAGAGGAAAAAAAGGTTAACTAAATAAGTGTAACATAAAAACTGTGAGATGATGCAGGTGGCTGCATGACTCCAAGCATTTTTCAACATCCACATAACAGCAAAGCACTATTTTTATAGACTGTGAATTAAAAATAATTACCAGGATGTTGGTGAACTCAAAATGCAGTGCAGATTGAAATTACTTTTTTGTAAATTAATGAGATATTTAACAAATGAGACGGCACTGGTTTTTTTTTTTAACAGATGAGAAGGCAAGTAAGAAAATCACTATGCTGAGTAATTTTGAGAAACAGAAGTTTTTTTTTAATTTTTTTCTTGTGCTTTAAGTGAAAGTCTGCAAGTCAAGTCAGTCTCTCACACAAAAACTTACATACACCTTGCTACATACTCCCAATTGCTCTCCCCCTAATGAGACAGCCAGCTCACTCCTTCCACTCTCTCTTTTCGTGTACATTTCACAAGCTTCTAACTCCCTCTACCCTCTCATTTCCCCTCCTGGGAGGCGATGCCAACATAGTCTGAAGTGTCCACCTGATCTAAGAAGCTCACGCCTCGCCAGCAACCCTCTCCAATCCATTGTCCAGCCCAATCCCTCTTTGAAGAGTTGGCTTTGGGAATGGTTCCTATCAGGGGCCAACAGAAGGTCTGGGGGCCATGACCACCAGGGTCCTTCTAGTCTCAGTCAGAACATTAAGTCTGGTCTTTTTATGAGAATTTGGGGTCTATATCCCACTGCTTTCCTGCTCCCTCAGGGGTTCTCTGTTGTGCTCCCTGTCAGGACAGTCATCGGTTGTAGCCGGGCACCATCTAGCTCTTCTGGTCTCAGGCTGATGTAGTCTCTGCTTTATGTGGCACTTTCTGTCTCTTGGGCTTGTAATTACCTTGTGTCCTTGGTGTTATTCATTCTCCTTTGATCCAGGTGGGTTGAGACCAATTGATGCATCTTATTATTATTTTTTTTTTTTAGATGGGCACTTCTAGCGTTTAAGGCCCCAGACACCTCTCTCCAAGATGGGATGTAGAATGTTTTCTTAGTAGATTTTATTATGCCAATTGGCTTAGATGTCCCCTGAAACCATGGTCCCCAATCCCCTGCACCTGCTACACTGACCTTCACAGCATTCAGTTTATTCTGGAAACTTCTGTGCTTTTGGTTTAGTCTAGTTGCGCGGACCTTGCCTGTATTGTGTTATCTTTCCCATCACCTAAAGTTTTTTTTTTTAAAGTAGGTTTCTACTATCTAATTAGGGAATAGTTCTCTCCCACCCTCCCTACCTCCCCCTCTCTAAACCATCAAAGAATTTTTTCTTCCCTGTTTAAACTATTTCTTGAGTTCTTATAATAGCGATCTTATAAAATATTTGCCCTTTTGCAACTGACTAATTTCACTCAGCATAATGCTGTCCAGATTCCTCCATGTTATGAAAGGTTTCATAGATTCATCACTGTTCTTTATCGATGCATAGTATTCCATTGTGTGGAATACCATAATTTATTTATCCATTCATCCATTGATGGGCAACTTGGTTGCTTCCATCTTTTTGCTATTGCAAATAGTGCTGCAATGAACATGGGTGTGCATGTATCTGTTCATGTAAAGGCTCTTATTTCTGCAGGATATAGTCCAAGGAGTGGGATTGCCGATACTTATGGTAGTTCTATTTCTAGCTTTTTTTCAAAAATAATTTTTATTGTGCTTTTAGTGAAAGTTTACAAATCAAGCCAGTCTTTCACACAAAAACCCATATACACCTTGCTACACACTCCCAATTACTCTCCCCCTAGTGAGACAGCCCACTCTCTCCCTCCACTCTCTCTTTTCATGTGCTTTTCACCAGCTTCTAACACCCTCCACACTCTCATCTCCCCTCCAGGCAGGAGATGCTAACATAGTCTCAAGTGTCCACCTGATCCAAGAAGCTCACTCCTCACCAGCAACCTTCTCCAACCCATTGTCCAGTCCAATCCATGTCTGAAGAGCTGGCTTCGGGAATGGTTCTTGTCCTGGGGCAGAAAAAGGTCTGGGAACCATGACCACTGGGGTCCTTCCAGTCTCAGTCAGACCATTAAGTCTGGTCTTATGAGAATTTGGGGTCTGCATCCCACTCCTCTCCTGCTCCCTCAGGGGTTCTCTGTTGTGTTCCCTGTCAGGGCAGTCATCGGTTGTAGATGGGCACCATCTAGTTCTGATCTCAGGCTAATGTAGTCTCTGGTTCATGTGGCCCTTTCTGTCTCTTGGGCTCATAATCACCTCGTGTCCTTGGTGTTCTTCATTCTCCTTTGATCCAGGTGGGTTGAGACCAATTGATGCATCTTAGATGGATGCTTGCTAGCGTTTTAGACCCCAGACGCCACTTTTCAAAGTGAGATGCAGAATGTTTTCTTAATAGATTTTATTATGCCAATTGGCTTAGATGTCCCCTGAAACCATGGTCCCCAAACCACTGCCCCTGCTACGCTGAACTTCGAAGCATTCAGTTTATTCAGGAAACTTCTTTGCTTTTGTTTTAGTCCAGTTGTGCTGACCTCCCCTGTATTGTGTGCTGTGTTTCCCTTCACCTAAAGTAGTTCTTATATACTATCTAATTAGTGAATGCCCCTCTCTCCCCCTCCCCCTCCCCCCTCTCGTAACCACAAAAGAGTGTTTTCTTCTCAGTTTAAACTATTTCTCAAGTTCTTATAATAGTGGTCTTATACAATATTTCTCCTTTTGCAAGTTGCTATTTTCACTCGGCATAATGCCTTCCAGGTTCCTCCATGTTATGAAATGTTTCACAGATTCCTCACTGTTCTTTATCAATGCGTACTATTCCATTGTGTGACTATACCATAATTTATTTATCCATTCATCCATTGACAGGCACCTTGGTTGCTTCCATCTTTTTGCTATTGTAAACAGTGCTGCAATAAACATGGGAGTGCATATATCTGTTCATGTAAAGGCTCTTATTTCTCTAGATTATATTCCAAGGAGTGGGATTGCGGGATCTTATGGTAGCTCTATTTCTAGCTTTTTAAGGAAGCGCCAAATGGATTTCCAAAATGGTTGTACAATTTTACTTTCCCACCTGCAGCGTATAAGTGTTCCAATCTCTCCACAGTCTCTCCAAAATTTATTGTTTTGTGTTTTTTGGATTGATGCCAGCCTTGCTGGAGTGAGATGGAATCTCGTTGTAGTTTTGGTTTGCATTTCTCTAATGGCTAATGATCGTGAGAATTTCCACATGTATCTGTTAGCTACCTGAATGTCTTCTTTAGTGAAGTGTCTTTTGCCCATTTTTTAATTGGGTTGTTTGTCTTTTTCAGTTGAGTTTTTACAGTATCATGTAGATTTTAGAGAACAGGTGTTGATCAGAAATGTCATAGCTAAAAACGTTTTCTCAATCTGTAGGTAATCTTTTTACTTTTTTGAAGTCGTTGGATGAGTGTAGGTGTTTTATTTTTAGGAGCTCCCGGTTATCTAGTTTTTCTTCTGCATTTTTAGCAATTTTTTGTATACTGTTTATGCCATGTATTAGGGCTCCTAAAGTTGTCCCTATTTTTTCTTTCATGATCTCTATCGTTTTAGATTTTATACATAGGTCTTTGATATGTTTTGAGCTTGTTCTTGTACACGGAGTGAGGTATGGATTTTGGTTTTTTTTTTTTTTTTGCAGATGGATATCCAGTTATGCTGGCATCATTTGTTAAAAAGGCTGTCTTGTCCGCATTTAACTGTTTTCAGGCCTTTGTCAAATATCGACTGCTCATGTATGGATGGATTTATGTCTGGATTCTCAATTCGGTTCCTTTGATCTATGTATCTGCTTTTGTACAAGTACCAGGCCGTTTTGACTACTGTGGCAGTATAATAGGTCCTAAAATCAGGTAGAGTAAGGCCTCCCACTTTGTTCTTCTTTTTCATTAATGCTTTACTTATCCAGGGCCTCTTTCCTTTCCTTATGAAGTTGGGGATTTGTTTTTCCATTTCGTTAAAGAATGTCATCGGAATTTGGATTGGAATTGCATTAAATGTATAGATCACTCTGGGCAGCATAGACATTTTTATAATTTTAAGGCTTCCTGTCCATGAGCAAGGTATGTTTTTCCACTTAAGTAGGTCTCTTTTGGTTTCTTGCAGAAGTGTTTTGCAGTTTTCTTTGTAAAGGTCTTTTACATCTCTGGTAAGATTTATTCCTAAGTATTTTATCTTCTTGGGGGCTGCTGTAAGTGGTATTGATTTGGTGATTTCCTCTTTGAAGTTCTTTTTGTTGGTGTAGAGGAATCCAACTGATTTTTGTATGTCTATCTTGTATGCCGATACTCTGCTCAACGCTTCTATTAGTTTCAATAGTTTTCTGGAGGATTCCTTAGGGTTTTCTGTGTAGAAGATCATGTCGTCTGCAAATAGATATAATTTTTCTTCTTCCTTGCCAATCCGGATGCCCTTTATTTCTTTGTCTAGCCTAATTGCTCTGGCTGGAACCTCTAGCACAATGTTGAATAACAGCAATGATAAAGGGCATCCTTGTCTGGTTCCCAATCTCAATGGGAATGTTTTCAGGCTCTCTCCATTTAGGGTGATGTTGGCTGGTGGCTTTGTATAAATGCCCTTTAAAAATTTTTTTTTTTTTTTTATTATGTTGAGGAATTTTCCTTCAATTCCTATTTTGCTGAGAGTTTTTATCCTGGATGGGTGTTGAATTTCTCAAATGCCTTTTCTGCATCAGTTGATAAAATCATGTCATTCTTGTCTTTTTTTTATTTATGTGGTGGATTACATTAATTGTTTTTCTAATGTTGAACCATCCCTGCATACCTGGTATGAATCCCACTTGGTCATGGTGAATTATTTTTTTGATATGTTGTTGAATTCTATTGGCTAGAATTTTGTTGAGGATTGTTGCGTATCAGTTCATGTGGGATATAGGTCTGCAATTTTCTTTTTTAGGTGTCTTCAGCTCATTTTGGTATTAGGGATATGCTGGCTTCATAGAATCAGTTTAGGAGTATTTCGTCCTCTTTTATGATCTGAAATACCTTTAGTAGTGGTGGAGTTACCTCTTCTCTGAAAGTCTGGTAGAACCGTGCAGTGAAGCTGTCAGAGCCAGGACTTTTTTTGTTGGGAGTTTTTTGATTATCTTTTCAATCTCTTCTTTTGTTATCTGTCAACTTAGCTGTTCTACCTGTGTTTGTGTTAGTTTAGGTAGATAGTGTGTTTCTAGGAATTCATCCATTACTTCTAGGTTTTCCAATTTGTTAGAGTACAGTTTTTCGTAGTAATCTGATATGATTCTTTTAATTTCAGTTGGGTCTGTTTTAATACCACCCATCTGAATTCTTATTCAGGTTATTTGTTTCCTCTCCTGTTTTTCTTTTGTGAGTTTGGCGTATGGTTTATCAATTTTTATGATTTTTTCAAAGAACGAGCTTTTGGTCTTGTTAATTCTTTCAATTGTTTTTCTGTTTTCTATTTCATTTGGTTCAGCTCTAATTTTTATTAAATGTTTTCTTCTTGTGCCTGAGGGTTTCTTTTGTTGTTTTCTTTATATTTATTCAAGTCGTAGGGGTAATTCTTAGATTTTGGCCCTTTCTTCCTTCTGGTATGTGTGCATTTATTGATATAAATTGACCTCTGAGCACTGCTTTCACTGTGTCGCAAAGGTTCTGATAGGAAGTGTTTTCATTCTCATTCAATTCTATGTAATCCTTTATTTCATCCTTAATGTCTTCTATAATCCAATCTTTTTTGAGCAGGGTATTGTTCAGTTTCCAAGTGTTTGATTTCTTTTCCCTTTTTTTTCTGTTATTGATTTCCACTTTTATAGCCTTATGGTCAGAGAAGATGCTTTGTAATATTTACGTGTTTTGGATTCTGCTAAGGCTTGCTTTATGACCTAATATGTGGTCTATGCTAGAGAATGTTCCATGTGCACTGGAAAAGAAAGCATACCTGTTTGCTGTAGGTCTATGAGGTCATGTTAGTTGATTGTGGCACTTAGATCTTCCGCGTCTTTATTGATCTTCGTTCTGGATGTTCTGTCCTTTCCTGAAAGTGATGTGTTGAAGTCTCCTACTATTATTGTGGAGCTGTTTATCTCACTTTTCAATGCTGACAGAGTCTGTTTTATGTATCTTTTAGCCCTATCATTGGGTGCATAAACATTAAATATGGTTATATCTTCTTGGTATAAAAAAACAATTTTAATCATTGTATAGTGTCGTTCCTTATCCTTTATAAGGGACTTAACTTTAAAGCCTGTTTGTCAGAAATTAATATTGCTACTCCTGCTCTTTTTTGATTGTTGTTTGCTTGATATATTTTTTCCATCCTTTGAGTTTTAGTTTGTTTGTATCTCGAAGTCTAAGGTGTCTGTTGTAGGCAGCATATAGATGGATCGTGTTTTTTAATCCATTCTGCCACTCTCTGTCTCTTTATTGGTACATTTAGTCCATTTACATTCAGCGTGATTATGGATATGTATGAATTTAATGTTATCATTTTGATGTCTTTCTGTGTGTGTTGTTAACAGTTTCTTTTTCCCACTTAATTTTATGTGCTGAGTAGATTATATATAGTCCTTTCCTCATATTCATTGTTGTTGATTTTGTTTCTGCTGAGTATTTTTTCTTGTATTTTATTTTGATGAGTAGAATACTTTGTCTCCTTTTGCTTACCTTATTATTTACCCCTGTTGTTCTTGTTAGGTGCCATCGAGTCGGTTCCGACTCATAGCGACCCTATGCACAACAGAACGAAACACAGCCCGGTCCCGCGCCATCTTTACAATCGTTGTTATTCTTGAGCTCATTGTTGCAGCCACTGTGTCAATTCACCTTTTTGAGGGTCTTCCTCATTTCCACTGACCCTGTACTCTGCCAAGCATGACATCCTTCTCCAGGGACTCATCCCTCTTGACAACATGTCCAAGGTATGTAAGACGAAGTCTCACCATCTTTGCCTCTAAGGAGCATTCTGGCCGCACTTCTTCCAAGACAGATGTGTTTGTTCTTTTGGCAGTCTATGTTATATTCAATATTCTTCGCCAACACCACAATTCAAAGGCGTCAACTCTTCTTCGGTCTTCCTTATTCATTGTCCAGCTTTCACATGCATATGATGAGATTGAAAATACCATGGCTTGGGTCAGGCGCATCTTAGTCTTCAGGGTGACATCTTTGCTCTTCAACACTTTGAAGAGGTCCTTTGCAGCAGATTTGCCCAGTGCAATGCGTGTTTTGATTTCTTGACTGCTGCTTCCGTGGCTGTTGATTGTGGATCCAAGTAAAATGAAATTCTTGACAACTTTAATCTTTTCTCCGTTTATCATAATGTTGCTCATTGGTCCAGTTGTGAGGATTTTTGTTGTCTTTATGTTGAGGTGTAATCCATACTGAAGGCTGTGGTCTTTGATCTTCACTAGTAAGTGCTTCAAGTCCTCTTCACTTTCAGCAAGCAAGGTTGTATCATCTGCATAACGCAGGTTGTTAATGAGTCTTCCTCAAATCCTGATGCCCCGTTCTTCTTCATGTAGTCCAGCTTCTCGGATTATTTGTTCAGCATTCAGATTAAGTTTACCCCTAGTTTTCTAAATTTAAAACTTACTTTCACTTCTTTGTATTGCTGTATCTTCCTGTCCATATGGAAGATCTATGATTACATTTCTTAGTCCCTCTTACTTTTTTAATGTTGAGGTTTTTTTATCTTGTTTTTTTTTTTTTTTCCCTGTCTGGGTTGACTTCTGATTGCTCTGCCCAGTGTTCTAGTCTTGGGTCGATGCCTGACATTATTGATTTTCTAACAAAAGAACTCCCTTTTTTTTTTTTTTTTAGTATTTCTTGTAGTTTTTGTTGGTTTTTACGAATTCCCTAAACTTCTATTTATCTGGATATGTCCTACTTTCACCTTTGTATTTAAGAGACAGTTTTGCTGGATATATGATTCTTGGTTGGCAATTTTTTTCCTTCAATTTTTTTTAAATAAGTCATCCCATTGCCTTCTTGCCTGCATGGTTTCTGCATAGTAGTCTGAGCTTATTCTTATTGACTCTCCTTTGTAGGTGACTTTTTGTTTATTAAAATACTCTCTTTATGTTTGGTTTTGGCAGGTTTGATTATAATATCTCTTGGTGACTATCTTTTAACATCTACCTTATGTGGAGTTCGATGAACATCTTAGATAGATATCTTTTCATCTTTCACAATATCAGGGAAGTTTTCTGCCAACAAATCAGCAATTGTCTCCATATTTTCTGTTATCCCTCCCTGTTCTCGTTCTCCAGTCCCTCGCAGGTTATTTCTCTTGATAGAGTCCCACATGATTCTTAAAGTTTCTTCATTTTTTAAAATTCTTTTATCCGATTTTTCCTCAAATATGTTATTGCCAAGTGATTTACCTTCAAGTTGAGAAATTATGGCTTCTACTTGCTGAATTCTGCTCCTCTGTTTTTCTGTTGAGTCGTGTAATTCTGTAATTTTATTGTTAATCTTCTGAATTTCTGATTGCTGTCTGTCTATGGATTTTTCCAGCTTATTAAATTTTTCATTATGTTTCTGAATAATCTTTTTAATTTCTTCAATTGCTTTATCTGTGTGTTTCTAGGCATGTTCTGCGTATTGTCTCATTTCCTTCCTGATGTCTTGAGGAGTTCTGTATATTAATCTTTTGTATTCTGCCTCTGCTAATTCCAGGAATGCACTTTTATCTAGAAGATCCCTGGATTCTTTGTTCTGAGAGCTTATTGAGGTGATCATGGTCTGTTTCTTTATGTGACTTGATATTGACTGTTGTCTCTGAGCCACCTATAAGTTATTATATTAGTTTATTCCTGCTTACTGTGTCATAGCCTCTTGCTTTGTTTTGTTTTGTTTTGATATGCCCAAATGGGTTGCTTGAATGAGCTAGCTTGATTATTTTCACCTTTGGAACTCTGACGTCCTGTCCCCAGATGGAAAGAGCTGTTATCAGTTATATCATTCTAGGAGTCCATTCACCTTTCTTGTATGAATTCAGCTCAGGTGTCCAGGTAGCTGATCATGAAGTGTGTGGTACAGGCTCTGTCCTACAGTCTTAGAGGGGCAGTGGTAATTGGTGTATATACCAATATCTAATTGCAGCAGGGGGTCATGCTCTGAACTAGACATGGGGCTGAGAACTGACCCCCGAGTGTCTCTGAGGAAAGCACATCCGTGTTCCCTAGAGTGTGCAGGGTGGGTTCTTCAGACAGACCATGACCTCCTAATATTTTTGGTTGTAAAGACTGGGAGGTAATAGTTATCCTTGAAACTCTGTAGTGGGTGGCTGAGTGACCTGAGTGGAGCTATCAGTCGTTAGGCCCATCATGTGGGTAGGTGAGGACGCTGTTTAATGGGCAAAGCAATGCCAAACATCACCCACCTCTCCGCCGCACAGCTGTAATGGTTAGAGTCTGCCAACAAGGGTCTAGTCTCCTGAAATAGGCACACACAGGTCCACGCAGAGGGGAAAGGTGCTCAAAGTCCGTGGACTATTTATGCCTGGACAGGAGCCGCTTCTGTGCTGAGCTCCCCTGGTTAGTGGAGCTGGCAAATTATCTTTTCCCTCAATTGCAAATTTTTTCCTTCTCCATGGCTGGGAGGATGGCTCTAGGCACTCAGCAGTGCCTATCTCAGGCCCAGAGAATTCAGCCGCTGAAGCTGGCTTGTGAGTGTGGGGCGCGGTGAAACATACGGAAGTGCTTAGCTTTTGCTGAGAGCACCATTTCTCTCTGGTTCTGAAGGTATGAGTAGGCTGTGTGGCTGGTTGCTTCTCCCTAAGGAAACTGTGGCAAAATGCTAGTATCAACCCACTGCTGCCACTCTGGAATGATGCCTGAGGGCTTTCCGAGATTCAGGCTCAGTAACTCCTCTCTGCTTCTGTACTGTCTCTTCTTCCCCCTTCCCCTCTGTTCTTCTTCTAAGCTTGCCTTTGATGCTCAGGGCTTCCAGCTTGTCATAAATATACTCATTTCACTTTTTTTTTTTTTTTGGCCTTTGTTGTATAGAGGTTTCGCCGGAAGCATCTGTCTATTCCACCATCTTAGCTCAGCCAGCATAAACAAAATCTTTTGGATGCTCAAAAACTAAGAGAAATAGATCACAAACACTAAACTTGCAGTGGAAAAATTATAGGTATATGGTTTAAAAGTTCTGAAATTATTGTATATATTTATGAGGTTTAGACAAATAAAGAAGTGTATTTTAATAATGACAGTCCCTGGTTGGTGCAAATAGTTAGCATTCTCAGCTGCTAACCGAAAGGCATATGTTCAAAACTTTCACATTTCTAATGAAGACCATTCTTTACAAATTCGATCAAAATTTCACCTTTTATAAGAAAGTGGGTTTCTTATTTTATTACTCATAAAATATGAAGTAAGGAGGAATATTAAGCAACTTATTAATGGATATAAATATTACACAGAAGTGACCATCTTAGGCCCTCCGTGGGATGCAAGGATGAATGTAACTCTTCTCAAGAGAGATCTGCTGGAGAGAAGAGTGAGCAGGTTACTGAGAAATCCAAGGACCCCTTCCAGATTTCCCTTATGGTCCATAATATAGCAGAGATGTGGCCTGACTTTGTCTGGTTTCCAGGAGATCAGTACACAGTCTTTGCTGAGGTTAAAAATATTTCCACATCTTTTGAAGGTTTCTGATGTTCTACTTTTTATGTCCTGAAAAACTGCCTTTAACCCATTACAAAATAAAATATGATTAGTATGAATGTTGCTAGTTGTTGGAAGGTTTGCAATGATTTTACATTTTATTCTTCACAACAGAAATTTTACTCTCTAAAATCAAAAGGAGATAGCTGTCAAGATTTTAATAGACAGAATTGATAAACTATTACTACATTCAAAATAGTATTTGAATAGGTGGGAAGAAGCTGAGTAGGTTAGGAAAATGGAAGAAGTTTTTTCTTAACTTTTCTGGATATCCATTTGGATAAGTGGGCTTATGGAGAAGATAACTGTGAGACAGAATTACAAGGGAATGAAACATTTTTTCCAAAAAGCTTAATAACTCAGTGTCATGGATTGAATTGTGTACCCTAATAATACGTGTCAAATTGATTAGACCATGATTCCCAGTACTGTGTGGTTGTCCTTCATCTGGTGATTGTAATTTTATGTTAAAAACTACTAGGGTAGGATTGTAACACCCTTACCCAGGTCACATCCCTGATCGAATGTAAAGGGAGTTTCCCTGGGGTATGACCTACACCACCTTTTATCTTACAAGAGATGAAAGGAAGGGAAACAAGAAGAAAATGTGGGACCGCATACCACCAAGATAACAGTACCAGGAGCAGAGCGAGTCCTTTGGATGCGGGGTCCATCCATGGAGAAGCTCCTAATCTGGGGAAAGATTGATGCCCTGAATTTGGACTTTTACCCTACTTCACTGTGAAGAAATAAATTTCTCTTTGTTAAAGCCCATCCACTTGTGTTATTTCTGTTACAGCAGCATAGACTAAGACACTCAGGAAGATAATTTCATGGAAAATGCAATGAGCCGTAATGCAGTGACAGAATTGATAAGATATAAGGCTAGCCGTCATTTTTCAATTTGTGCTTCAGTCAAAATGAAAAATAAATACATTACGCCTCTTTCAGTTCAAAAATAAAAATGTTTCTATTTAAATACATACATGTACATTTTTAGGAAGCCATACAGAATGTGGAACATTAAAGATCGTGATGGAATAAGAAGGCAAACCAGTGAGTAATTGAAACTTTTGTATTTTTTGAATAATTAGGTTACTTATTCTGTCTTGTAGCAATTGTATTTAGTGTACTCATATGGTCTTGGCAATTAGACCCATAAATCTTAGGGTTAAAAATTTAAATATGTCACTTGTAATAAGGCAACTGATTTCTTACATCCTAAAAAAAACAATGAGTTGTTACTTCAGGCTTCTAAGTTTGACTTTTACTTTTTGGTAAGTTAAAGTAACCCATTTCTGTTTCTAGGAGATAGATTGTCTAATAAACTATTGCGTGAAAAGAAAGGGCTATGTAATTCTTATGACTGTTTCAACAAAATTGTAATCAGAGTTTGCATAAATAGGACATAAAATGACAATTATTTTATTCATTGTCTCCCAAAGATGTGCTTTGTTGTGTGAGGATTTCCTACTACTGTATTTTTAATATAAAAGAACTAATAAATGTGTATTAAAAGAATGCCAACAAGATCTTAAAAATAAGAAAAAAAATGCATGGATTATACAGGATATTTTAGAATATTGGAGATGATGATGCTGATCATGATGAATTATATCTTTCATCTCTTCCTCTTCATACTATTTTTGTGTAAATGGGATTAAAAGAAGAAAAATTGAAGAAAGAAATGAACAACTACACAATGGTCACAGTGCTTGAAATCTCCTTTACAACTATATGCATTCCTAGATTTCTGGGTGCAGTTATCACCAGGGATAAGACCATTTCCTATAACAACTGTGCAGCTCAACTCTTCTTTATTTTCATGAGGGTGACAGAATTTTACATTCTGACAGCCATGTCCTATGACCTCTATGTGGCCATCTGCAAGCCCCTGCATTACAGGAGCACCATGAACAGAAAACTCTGCTTGTGTCATGTGTGTGGCTGAGAGGGTTTCTGACCATATTCCCACCCCTTATGCTTCTTTCCCCCCGGATTACTGTGCTTCCAAAGTCATTGATCACTTTGCATGCGACTATTTTCCCCTCTTACAACTATCTTGCTCAAATACGTGGCTCCTAGAAGTAATTGGTTTTTACTTGGCTTTGGTTACTTTGCTATTCACTTTGGCATTAATGATTTTGCCCTACATGTGTGTCATCAGGACTATTCTGAGAATCCCATCTTCCAGTCAGAGAAAAAAAAATTTCTCCACTTGTTCCTCCCACATGACTGTCATTTCCACCTCTTATGGAAGCTGCATCTTCATGTATGCCAATCCCTCTGCAAAAGAAAAGCATCATTGACCAAAGAAGTTGCTATTCTGAACACCTCTGTTGCCCCTGTGCAGAACCCCTTCATTTATTCCCTAAGGAACCAGGAAGTAAAACAAGTCTTTGAAAACTTCCTCCAGAACGTAGTGTTTTCTACAAATTGGGAGCTGTTTTTTTTTTTTTTTTTAGCAAAAATACAGATACATGTGGTTGACATGAGTTGGAATCAACTCCACACCAACAGTTTTTTTGGGGGGAGGGCGTATAAAGAACAATTAAATGTAAACCTGAAATTCATAGATGTTTGTACAGGTATGCTTGTTCTTTTAGAGTCTCTTTACCTGTCAAATCATTTGATCTGATATTTTGCAAATCCCTCACTTTAACTTCTGTGCCTGAGTTTCTCCGATGCAGTGCCTATTAACATATTTGAAAATATGGTAAACCTTATTTCTCCTACTGAATTTTCTGAAAACCTTACATTTTCCTTGAAGGCACACTGTAGTTAAGATGGAGTAAAGTTGTTTTAATTCTGTTTATTTTCTCAGCTCTTAAAAGACACAGTTATTATTGCTTCATACTTCAAATGTAGTGTTTCAAATGTATGTAATTTCTTGTGTATTTTCGAGATGAATATTGACAGTGATTTCAGTAATGTTTATAGAATTTCCATGCTCTGTGTCATTGTTCATTAAATTCAGTTTAATTCGTACTATTGTGTTGCACTTTGAATACAGAGCTTTATACTTTGTGAAATTTAATGTATATTTTCTGGATAAATATTGATCATGATATTAAGTATTTTTTATAAAATTTTCATGTTTTTAAAACTTCTTAGGAGATATTCATAGTTTTTCTAAAACATGCAAAGTAAATGCACTAAAACTAAAACACATTTCACTTCTATGTTTTCTGTAAATTATAAAAGTTCCACGTTGCAAACTACAAAAGTAAATTTAGGCTACGCTATGATTATTTTGGAAACCCTGGTGGCGTACTGGTTAAGTGCTACGGCTGCTAACCAAGAGGTCAGCAATTCGCATCTGCCAGGCACTCCTTGGAAACTTTATGGGGCAGTTCTACTCTGTCCTATAGGGTCGCTAGGAGTCGGAATCGACTTGACGGCAGCGGGTTTTGGTTTTATGATTATTTTAATTATATGAACCCCACAAGTTATATGAACAGTGTTGTGATAATGATTCATCTGGCTTAAAATATAAAACATTGATTAATGGCTATATTTTAGAAGAGCTACAGTTTCAAATTTTCTTTTTCTTTTCTTTTTCTCCCAAAAAAAAACTTGAAGTACTTGTCAAATCATGGAAAGTGTTGTTATACAGATTTTTAGTATAATTCAAATAAGTTTTGGTCTTTATATGTGTCTATATATATATATTTTTTATATGCTTTTAAGATCTGGAACACAATGCGTTCCAATATGAGAAATGAACATGGTGACTTCTCTTTGAGGAATTTAAAACCTGAAAGTCTTGGTGATACCTTACACTTGTCTGTGATTTAAATAGTCTCAGAGATCTTTTACATTTTTTTACTCATGTATTTATTCATCTCTTTATTCCCAAACATTAGTATCTACATAGGAAATGATTCAGTGATGGAAAAGAATGGCTTTTGTGCTTGTTCATATCCAGAGTAAGGGAAAAAAGAAGTAAATTGATGATTATAATCCAATTGTATATAAATTCTGTAATATCTCTATGAAGAATACACTGTACAGGCACATGAAAATATTAAGGTTATAAATATAATGGGTTTGCCCACATTATTCAGAATTTGGAAAAAACATTACAGCAATAAGGAAGGCACAATCATTGTTATTTTTATGTATTATGTTAGGATTACAGTCATGATAAAGACAGCAGATAAAGAGAAAAATTTGCTACATTACAAAGCCTTGCATAACTAGACATTCCATTAACAACTAACATTTAGTTAATACTTAAAAAATATTGCACACACGACCAAGTATAAAAGCTTAACTATTTTTGCACACTCCTATGACATAGTGGGTTCCTTGGGTGGTACAAACTGTTAATGCTGCACTCAACTGCTAAACAAAAGGTTGGAGATTCGAGTCCACCCAAAACTGCTTCAGAAGAAAGGCTTGGAAATCTACTTCCAAAATATAAGCCATTGAAAACCCTATGAAGCACATTTCGATTTTTAGGCACATGGGGTTGCCATTGACTGGAAAGCAACGGTTTTTTTTTTTTTTTACCGACATATGTAATAATCATTCTACGTGACTACACTTTATGTTTTTAAACTTGATTGGCATCCAGCATGCTGGAATAATAGCTGTCATTCTGAGCAAACTAAGTAAACGACAGTCTTTGCAACTACAGACAAAAAGAAAAATACTTATCCATGTATGTAGATTTGGGGTTCCATCTGAAATTGAGTTAAATTTGGTGTATTCATAATTATTTAATACATTATAAGCAGTAAGGTACTTTTTTCCTGGTTAAATAAATAATGACTGTTATTGAAGTACTGAGTTATGATACCTAACTTTCAACTTACCATCAATAAAAACATAAGAAAATTAGGCACGTTAGCTTTTCCAACTTAAGTGTCCTCATTTTTTAAAAATAAAAACGAAAATACTTTAGTTTTTATGCCATATGCTTACCGTGGAAACCCTGGTGGCATAGTGGTTAAGTGCTACAGCTGCGAACCAAAGGGTTGGCAGTTCGAATCCACCAGGTGCTCCTTGGAAACTTTAAAGGGCAGTTCTACTCTGTCCTACAGGGTCGCTATGAGTCAGAATTGACTCGACAGCACTGGGTTTGTTTTTTTTTGTGCTTACCATGAGATAAACGTATAAAAGATATACATAAATTAATTTTTTTAAGTAAAAAAAGTTATTCAAATGTAACACTAGTGTTTAAGAATCCAACAGTATGAAGGGCTTAGGTTTTGCTCCAAATCTATGACTTTGTCTGTTTATAAGTGAAATTATATATATATATATAATTTCTTTTTAGGCACTCCAATCTATTGTGCACAGGTGAAATTTCTTTCCCAGCTCTTAATTTCATATCATGTAAAGCCATTACTTGCTAGTCACATTGAGTTTAGTCTGGTCAATTTAAAAATATCAGCTTCATATTCAACTAGCTTCGGCCAGGCATTGAAATTTGGATGGAGTCTTGGGCTCCTTTCATTGCCTCTTCTCTACTCAGAGATAGTTCGTGATTGGGACAAAGGCAGAAGACAGATGGAAAAGGACAAACACCTTTTATTTATCTGGTGCTCCTTTAAATCTCTTTTGATTAACATTGGATCTTTGTGGGAGGGTGTCTAAATGCAGATACTCCTATATGGTGCATATGAGTAAATTCAATGGAGTTCACACAAATTGCAGTGCTACAACCAATCCCTCACCAGTATTTAACTCTGAGGTACATAACGTAGAAAATTGCATTAGTGTTCCTTAATCTGGAAGCAGCTAAACTTGAAAGGGTTCTTGCAAAATGCCTAAAGTGTGATTATCTTTTCTGATGTTTAATTGATCTAAGGGAAACCTGCACATTCTTGGTTTAACAAGTAATAATTGTAACGACTACTTCACTTCTGCTCACTCTCTGTGCCCAAGTGTTTCTCTGAAATTCTTTCTCTTCTACTCAAATTGAGAGGGCAGAGCAGCAAATACAGTGTGATATACCAAATCATCGTAAAGAGAAGCCTGTCATTCTCAGAAGCACTGTGTATTCATGTATCTGGTTCTCTAAGACCTTTTAAACTTGATCTTGAGAGTCATTGTCAGGTTGCAACATTCACAGAAAATGGAGGGAAAATCGTTTCTAAGCTGATGATGACATGGTTCCATTAATCTTTCTCTTTTAGCAAACTCCACTGTATATGGAATAATGAGAGATTCTAGATAATGGTTTCTGGTAGCAGAATCTGTCCAACTGCCAGTTATTTAGCTCTGTAATGGTTGCTCGACCCCAAACTTATCCTGACTGTAGGGCTTTATAAATTGAATTGTGTCTGACCCAAATTATCTGTTGCAAGTCCTAACCCCTCTACCAGTGGTTATAATTCCATACGGGAATGTGTTTTTTCGTTGTGTTCATAATGTAGCAAAAACAAACAAAGAAACATTGCCATTGAGTCTATTCTGACTCACAGCAACCCTATATGAAAAAGTAGAACTGCTTCATGTGATTTCCACGGAGTGGCTGGTGGATTCAAACTGCCAACTTTTTGGTTAGCAACAGAACTCTTAACTACTGCACCACCAGGTTTTCCAATAATGTAGGATGTGCCTTAAATCAATCCCTTTTGAGATATAAAAGAGCAGATTAAGCCAGGGATAGCAAGCATAGTTGGGAGAAGGTAGATACCATGCCACTTGAAGATCACCAAGGAACCAAGGAACAGAAGCTGAAAAGAGACAAGGGCCTACCCCTCGAAGAGACACAGATAGAACGCCTTCCTCCAGAGCTGGTGCCCTGAATTCAAACTTCTGTCTAGTCTCCTAAAATGTGAGAAAATAAATGTGTTTGTTAGTGTCATCCACTTATTGTATTTCTGTTATAGCAGGACAAGATAATTAAGACACGAGGGTTAAGCATTTGATTTTTACAGCTGTGGAAAGTAAACCACAATGCCAACACAGAAGAAAATTTTCTTAGCATCCTCTTACAAAGACATGAAAACAGCTTGGCACTATTTCCATTTTTCATATCTTTGTAAATTAATACAGTAGTGGAACCAGCATCCAAGTTCAGATGAATGAGGAAATACACTTAAGTGAATTTTCTCATGAGAATTATGCTGTATGACAGTACACTAGGCAAAGGAATGGTATATCATCCCGTTGATTCATTTAAAAAAATCTAGAACTGTTTCTTAAACTCGCTAAGCCTCAGTTGCATTGGCTCAGTTGTTTATCAGGGTAGATCTGAAAATATAGATAACAAGTGTATTCACTCTCAGTTAGTTCAGGACAATCCTTGCACAGAAACAACAGGAAAGCAAAAATAATAAATTTTATTGAAGATATTGGAAAGTAAAAAAAAAAAGCAAAGAATTTTAGGATTAAAATACAATATGTTAAAGAATTCAGAATGATAATCCCAGCAAAGGAGGTCACTTTTCTGTGCGCATAATGGAAGAGGTAGCTGAACAGATAAATCAGGAAATCTTCCTAACAGGTTAAAAAAAAAACACAAAAACCGGAGTGTAGGACTTGCCAAGTTTATGAAGCTAGAAAACTTTTATACTTTCAAAGTTTATTTAAAACGTTAAGCCATAGAAATAAGAGCGGGGAAAAGATAGCCTTTACCCTAAACAAAATCTTCAAATTACATCAATTCATGGATTTAGATTAATATACCTTTGAATATTAGTGTCCCTAATCATCTGCTAGAAAAAAGCATAAAATCTCTGTAGGAAGATATCATTGCCCTAAACACCACTATATTTCTATAACTTTGTCACACAACTCCTATCTATCAGAAATAATAACCTGGCACATGAGCAGATAAAGCAATATAAATAAAATCAAACAAAGCTAACAATAAAAACAGAGTAAGAGTGGCTGTAGAAAATAGACTCGAAAGGCACAAATGTTAAATTAGCTATGCTTAATGTATTCAAAAGATCACAGTAAGAATTGTAATTTTGATTCAAGTTCTTAGAATTACTGAGGAAAAAAAATCTGTTATTTAAAGCTCTCCTTAATAACTCAGTGGAGGTGTTTAAGAGCAGATTAACATAGCCAAAGAAAGAGCTAGTGTACTGGAACAGAACTCAGAAGAGTGAATATTTGAGAAATACTAAAGCAAAACTAGAGAAGAGGGTAAGAGACAAAGAGAATAAGGTGAGGACTTCTACCAGATGGATTAATGGGATTCCAGAAAGAGAAAGGAAAAAAAAAAAAGGAGAGGCAATTTTTGAAGTGATAAACCAAAAAAAAAAAAAAAAATCTGTTACCTTTGAGTCTATTCTGACTCATAGCGATCCTAGACAAAGTAGAACTGTGCCATAGGGTTTCCAAGGAGCTGCTTTGGATTTGAACTGCCAACTTTTTCGTTAGCAGCCAAGCTCTTTTTTTTTTCCTTCTTTTTTGTTTTAATTATTTTGTTGTTGTTGTCATTGGGAATATACATAGCAAAACATACACCAATTCAACAGTTTCTACATGGACAATTCAGTGACATTGATTACATTCTTTGAGTTGTGCAACCATTCTCACCCTCATTTTCTGGGTTCTTCCTCCCCCATCAACATAAACTCACTGTTCCCTCCCCCATCAACATAAACTCACTGTTCCCTAAGAATCCTATCTAATCTTTTGAGTTCCTGTTGTCATTATAGATAGTTCTTTTTTTATGGTGCTATAGGTTTACAGAGCAAATTAGCTTCTCATTAAACAATTAACACACATATTGTTTTGTGACATTGATTGCCAACCCCACGACATGTCAACACTGTCCACTTCTCAATCATGAGTTCTCTATTTCCATTCCTCTCTGTCAGACCAGTAAGTCTGCTCTTTTTTTGTGAGTTAGAATTTTGTTCTACATTTTTCTCCAGCTCTGTCCAGGACCCTCTATTGTGATCCCTATCAGAGCAGCTGGTCGAGGTAGCTGAGCAGCATCTAGTTGTGTTGGACTCAGTCTGGTAGAGGTCGTGGTACTTGTGGTCCATTAGTCCTTTGGACTAATCTTTCCCTTGTGTCTTTCGTTCTCTTCATTCTCTCTTGCTCCAGATGGGGTGGGACCAGAGAGGTGTCTTAGATAGCTGCTCACAAGTTTCTAAGACCCAAGAAGTGACTCACCAAAGTAAAATGTAGAACATTTTCTTTATAAATCATGTTATGCCAATTGAGCTAAATGTCCCCTGAGACTACGGTCCCCAGCCCTTAGCCCAGTAATTCCGTCCCTCTGGGAGTTTAAATGTGTCTATGAAGCTTCCATGACCTTGCCTTGGTCAAGATGTGCTGACTTTCCTAGCGTTGTGTACTATCTGGCCCTTTACCAAATTTATCGCTTACCTATTGTTTTGATTTTCCCTCCCCACTCTTCTCCTCCCTCGTAACCATCATAGATTGTTTCTTTCTGTGTGTAAACCTTTCCATGAGTTTTTCTAACAGTGATCTCATACAGGTTTTGTCCTTTCATGATTGAATTTCACTCAGCATAATGTCCTCCAGATTCATCCATGTTGTAAGGTGTTTCACAGATTCATCATTGTTCTTTATTATTGCATACTATTTCATTTTGTGTATGTACCATTGTTTGTTTATCCATTCTTCTGTTGATGGGCACCTAGGTTGTGTCCATCATTTTCCTATTCTTAATAATGTTGCAATGAACATGGGTGCACATATGTCTGTTTGTATGATGGCTCTTTTTTCTCTAGGATATATTCCTAGAAGTGGGATAGCTGGATCATATAGTATTTCTCTTTCCAGCTTTTTAAGGAAGCCACCATATCTTTTTCCTAAATGGTTGTACCATTTCGCATTCCCACCAGCAGTGCATAGGAGTTCCAATCTCCCTGCAACCTCTCCAATATTTGTTAATTTCTGTTTTTTTTTAATTAGTGCCAGTAATATTGGGGTGAGATGGTGTGTCATTGTACTTTTTGTTTATGTTTCTCTAATGGCTAGCGATCGCAAATATTTTCTCATGTGTCTGTTAGCCATGTGAATGTCTTCTTTAGAAAAGTATCTGTTCATATACTTTGCCCATATTTTAATTGGTTTACTTGTCTTTTTGTTGTAGAGGTGCTGGATTTTCCTACAGGTTTTAGAGATTGCAACTTTGTTGGACTTGTCATAGCCAAATTTTTTTCCCAATCTGTAGGTTCTCATTTTGCTGGGTTGGTGAAGTCTTTTGATGAGCGTAAGTGTTTAATTTTTAGAAGATTCCAGTTACTAGCTTATCTTCTGGTGTTTGTGTATTGTTGGTTATGGTTTGTATGCCATTTATGCCATGTATTAGGGACTCTTGTGTTCACCTTGTTTTTTCTTCTATGATCTTTATAGTTTTTGATTTCATATTTAGGTCTTTGGCTTATTTTGAATTAGTTTTTGTGTATGGTGTGAAGTATGGGTTCTGTTTCATTTTTTTTTTAAATAACTTTTATTAAGCTTCAAGTGAACGTTTACAAATCCAATCAGTCTGTCACATATAAGTTTACATACATCTCACTCCCTACTCCCACTTGCTCTCCCCCTCTTGAGTCAGCCCTTTCAGTCTCTCCTTTTGTGACAATTTTGCCAGCTTCCCTCTCTCTCTATCCTCCCATCCCCCCTCCAGACAAGAGTTGCCAACACAATCTCGAGTGTCCACCTGATATAATTAGCTCACTCTTCATCAGCGTCTCTCTCCCACCCACTGACCAGTCCCTTTCATTTCTGTTGAGTTGTCTTCGGGGATGGTGCCTGTCCTGTGTCAACAGAAGGTCTGGGGAGCATGGCCGCCGGGATTCCTCCAGTCTCAGTCAGACCATTAAGTTTGGTCTTTTTATGAGAATTTGGGGTCTGTATCCCATTGATCTCCTGCTCCCTCAGAGGTCCTCTGCCGTGCTCCCTGTCAGGGCAGTCATCGATTGTGGCCGGGCACCAACTAGTTCTTCTGGTCTCAGGATGATGTAGGTCTCTGGTTCATGTGGCCCTTTCTGTCTCTTGGGCTCTTAGTTGTCGTGTGGCCTTGGTGTTCTTCATTTTCCTTTGCTCCAGGTGGGTTGAGACCAATTGCTGCATCTTAGATGGCCGCTTGTTAGCATTTAAGACCCCAGAAGCCACATTTCCAAGTGGGATGCAGAATGATTTCATAATAGAATTATTTTGCCAATTGACTTAGAAGTCCTCGCAAACCATATTCCCCAGACCCCCGCGCTTGCTCCGCTGAGCTTTGAAGCATTCATTTTATCCCGGAAACTTCTTTCCTTTTAGTCCAGTCCAATTGAGCTGACCTTCTATGTATTGAGTATTGTCCTTCCCTTCACCTAAAGCAGTTCTTATCTACTGATTAATCAATAAAAAACCCTCTCCCACCCTCCCTCCCTCCCCACCTCGTAACCACAAAAGTATGTGTTCTTCTCAGGTTTACTATTTCTCAAGATCTTATAATAGTGGTCTTATACAATATTTGTCCTTTTGCCTCTGACTCATTTCGCTCAGCATAATGCCTTCCAGGTTCCTCCATGTTATGAAATGTTTCAGAGATTCGTCACTGTTCTTTATCGATGCGTAGTATTCCATTGTGTGAATATACCACAATTTATTTACCCATTCATCCGTTGATGGACACCTTGGTTGCTTCCAACTTTTTGCTATTGTAAACAGAGCTGCAATAAACATGGGTGTGCATATATCTGTTTGTATGAAGGCTCTTGTATCTCTAGGGTATATTCCTAGGAGTGGGATTTCTGGGTTGTATGGTAGTTCTATTTCTAACTGTTTAAGATAACGCCAGATAGATTTCCAAAGTGGTTGTACCATTTTACATTCCCACCAGCAGTGTATGAGAGTTCCAATCTCTCCGCAGCCTCTCCAGCATTTATTATTTTGTGTTTTTTGGATTAATGCCAGCCTTGCTGGTGTGAGATGGAATCTCATCGGAGTTTTAATTTGCATTTCTCTAATGGCTAATGATCAAGAGCATTTTCTCATGTATCTGTTGGCTGCCTGAATATCTTCTTTAGTGAAATGTGTGTTCATATCCTTTGCCCACTTCTTGATTGGGTTGTTTGTCTTTTTGTGGTTGAGTTTTGACAGAATCATGTAGATTTTAGAGATCAGGCGCTGGTCGGAGATGACATAGCTGAAAATTCTTTCCCAATCTGTAGGTGGTCTTTTTACTCTTTTGGAGAAGTCTTTAGATGAGTATAGGTGTTTGATTTTTAGGAGCTCCCAGTTATCGGGTTTCTCTTCATCATTTTTGGTAATGTTTTGTATTCTGTTTATACCTTGTATTAGGGCTCCTAGGGTTGTCCCAATTTTTTCTTCCATGATCTTTATCATTTTAGTCTTTATGTTTAGGTCTTTGATCCACTTGGAGTTAGTTTTTGTGCATGGTGTGAGGTATGGGTCCTGTTTCATTTTTTTGCAAATGGATATCCAGTTATGCCAGCACCATTTGTTAAAAAGGCTATCTTTTCCCCAGTTAATTGACACTGGTCCTTTGTCAAATATCAGCTGCTCATACGTGGATGGATCTATGTCTGGGTTCTCAATTCTGTTCCATTGGTCTATGTGTCTGTTGTTGTACCAATACCAGGCTGTTTTGACTACTGTGGCTGTATAATAGGTTCTGAAGTCAGGTAAGGTGAGGTCTCCCACTTTCTTCTTCTTTTTCAGTAGTGCTTTGCTTATCCGGGGCTTCTTTCCCTTCCATATGAAATTGGTGATTTGTTTCTCTATCCCCTTAAAATATGACATTGGAGTTTGGATCGGAAGTGCGTTAAATGTATAGATGGCTTTTGGTAGAATAGACATTTTTACTATGTTAAGTCTTCCTATCCATGAGCAGGGTATGTTTTTCCACTTAAGCATGTCCTTTTGAATTTCTTGTAGTAGAGCTTTGTAGTTTTCTTTGTATAGGTCTTTTACATCCTTGGTAAGATTTATTCCTAAGTATCTTATCTTCTTGGGGGCTACTGTGAATGGTATTGATTTGGTTATTTCCTCTTCGGTGTTCTTTTTGTTGATGTAGAGGAATCCAAGTGATTTTTGTATGTTTATTTTATAACCTGAGACTCTGCCAAACTCTTCTATTAGTTTCAGTAGTTTTCTGGAGGATTCCTTAGGGTTTTCTGTGTATATAATCATGTCATCTGCAAACAGTGATAACTTTACTTCTTCCTTGCCAATCCGGATACCTTTTATTTCTTTCTCTAGCCTAATTGCCCTGGCTAAGACTTCCAACACGATGTTGAATAGGAGCGGTGATAAAGGGCATCCTTGTCTGGTTCCCGTTCTCAAGGGAAATGCTTTCAGGTTCTCTCCATTTAGAGTGATATTGGCTGTTGGCTTTGCATAGATGCCCTTTATTATGTTGAGGAATTTTCCTTCAATTCCTATTTTGGTAAGAGTTTTTATCATAAATGGGTGTTGGACTTTGTCAAATGCCTTTTCTGCATCAATTGATAAGATCATGTGGTTTTTGACTTCTGTTTTATTTATGTGATGGATTACATTAATGTTTTTTCTGATATTAAACCAGCCTTGCATACCTGGTATAAATCCCACTTGATCAGGGTTAATTATTTTTTTGATGTGTTGTTGGATTCTATTGGCTAGAATTTTGTTGAGGAGTTTTGCATCAATGTTCATGAGGGATATAGGTCTATAATTTTCTTTTTTTGTAATGTCTTTACCTGGTTTTGGTATCAGGGAGATGGTGGCTTCATAGAATGAGTTGGGTAGTATTCCGTCATTTTCTATGCTTTGGAATACCTTTAGTAGTAGTGGTGTTAACTCTTCTCTGAAAGTTTGGTAGAACTCTGCAGTGAAGCCGTCCGGGCCAGGGCTTTTTTTTGTTGGGAGTTTTTTGATTACCGTTTCAATCTCTTTTTTTGTTATGGGTCTATTTAGTTGTTCTACTTCTGAATGTGTTAGTTTAGGTAGGTAGTGTTTTTCCAGGAATTCATCCATTTCTTCTAGGTTTTCAAATTTGTAACAGTACAATTTTTCATAATAATCTGAAATGATTCTTTTAATTTCATTTGGTTCTGTTGTGATGTGGTCCTCCCATTTCTTATTCGGGTTATTTGTTTCCTTTCCTGTATTTCTTTAGTCAGTCTAGCCAATAGTTTATCAATTTTGTTAATTTTTTCAAAGAACCAGCTTTTGGCTTTGTTAATTCTTTCAATTGTTTTTCTGTTCTCTAATTCATTTAGTCCAGCTCTAATTTTTATTATTTGTTTTCTTCTGGTGCCTGATGGATTCTTTTGTTGCTCACTTTCTATTTGTTCAAGTTGTCGGGACAGTTCTCCGATTTTGGCTCTTTCTTCTTTTTGTATGTGTGCATTTATTGATATAAATTGGCCTCTGAGCACTGCTTTTGCTGTGTCCCAGAGGTTTTGATAGGAAGTATTTTCATTCTCGTTGCTTTCTATGAATTTCCTTATTCCCTCCTTGATGTCTTCTATAACCCAGTCTTTTTTCAGGAGGGTATTGTTCAGTTTCCAAGTATTTGATTTCTTTTCCCTAGTTTTTCTGTTATTGATTTCTAGTTTTATTGCCTTCTGGTCTGAGAAGATGCTTTGTAATATTTCGATGTTTTGGACTCTGCAAAGGTTTGTTTTATGACCTAATATGTGGTCTATTCTAGAGAATGTTCCATGTGTGCTAGAAAAAAAAGTATATTTTGCAGCAGTTGGGTGGAGAGTTCTGTATAAGTCAATGAGGTCAAGTTGTTTGATTGTTGTAATTAGATCTTCCGTGTCTCTGTTGAGCTTCTTACTGGATGTCCTGTCCTTCTCCGAAAGTGGTGTGTTGAAGTCTCCTACTATAATTGTGGAGGTATCTATCTCGCTTTTCAATTCTGTTAAAATTTGATTTATGTATCTTGCAGCCCTGTCATTGGGTGCATAAATATTTAATATGGTTATGTCTCCCTGATCAATTGTCCCTTTTATCATTATATAGTGTCCTTCTTTATCCTTTGTGGTGGATTTAAGTCTAAAGTCTATTTTGTCAGAAATTACTATTGCTACTCCTCTTCTTTTTTGCTTATTGTTTGCTTGATATACTTTTTTCCATCCTTTGAGTTTTAGTTTGTTTGTGTCTCTATGTCTAAGGTGTGTCTCTTGTAGGCAGCATATAGATGGATCGTGTTTCTTTATCCAGTCTGTGACTCTCTGTCTCTTTATTGGTGCATTTAGTCCATTTACATTCAGGGTAATTATAGACAAATAAGTTTTTAGTGCTGTCATTTTGATGCCTTTTTATGTGTGTTGTTGACAATTTCATTTTTCCACATACTTTTTTGTGCTGAGGCGTTTTTCTTAGTAAATTGTGAGATCCTCATTTTCATAGTACTTGACTTTATGTTAGTTGAGTCGTTACGTTTTTCTTGGTTTTTATCTTGAGTTATAGAGTTGTTATACCTTTTTGTGGTTACCTTATTATTTACCCCTATTTTTCTAAGTAAAAACCTAACTTGTATTGTTCTATATCGCCTTGTATCACTCTCCATAGGGCAGTTCAATGCCTCCTGTATTTAGTCCCTCTTTTTGATTATTGTGATCTTTTACCTATTGACTTCCATGATTCCCTGTTATGTGTATTTTTTTTAATTAATCTTAATTTGTTTGTTTTTGTGATTTCCCTATTTGAGTTGATATCAGGACGTTCTGTTTTGTGACCTTGTGTTGTGCTGATATCTGATATTATTGGTTCTCTGACCAAACAATATCCTTTAGTATTTCTTGTAGCTTTGGTTTGGTTTTTGCAAATTCTCTAAACTTGTGTTTGTCTGTAAATATCTTAATTTCGCCTTCATATTTCAGAGAGAGTTTTGCTGGATATATGATCCTTGGCTGGCAGTTTTTCTCCTTCAGTGTTCTGTATATGTCGTCCCATTCCCTTCTTGCCTGCATGGTTTCTTTTGAGTAGTCAGAACATATTCTTATTGATTCTCCCTTGAAGGAAACCTTTCTTTTCTCCCTGGCTGCTTTTAAAATTTTCTGTTTATCTTTGGTTTTGGTGAGTTTAATGATAATATGTCTTGGTGTTTTTCTTTTTGGATCAATCTTAAATGGGGTTCAATGAGCATCTTGGATAGATATCCTTTCGTCTTTCATGATGTCAGGGAAGTTTTCTGTCAGGAGTTCTTCAACTATTTTCTCTGTGTTTTCTGTTCCCCCTCCCTGTTCTGGGACTCCAATCACCCGCAGGTTATCCTTCTTGATAGAGTCCCACATAATTCTTAGGGTTTCTTCATTTTTTTAAATTCTTTTATCTGATTTTTTTTCAGCTATGTTGGTGTTGATTCCGTGGTCCTCCAGATGTCCCAGTCTGCATTCTAATTGCTCGAGTCTGCTCCTCTGACTTCCTAGTGCGTTGTCTAATTCTGTAATTTTATTGTTAATCTTTTGGATTTCTACATGCTGTCTCTCTATGGATTCTTGCAACTTATTAATTTTTCCAGTATGTTCTTGAATAATCTTTTTGAGTTCTTCAACAGTTTTATCAGTGTGTTCCTTGGCTTTTTCTGCAGTTATCCTAATTTCATTTGTGATATCATTAAGCATTCTGTAAATTAGTTTTTTATATTCTGTATCTGATAATTCCAAGATTGTATCTTCATTTGGGAAAGATTTTGATTCTTTTGTTTGGGGGGTTGGAGAAGCTGTCACGGTCTGCTTCTTTAAGTGGTTTGATATGGATTGTTGTCTCCGAGCCATCACTGGGAAACTAGTTTTTCCAGAAAATCCGCTAAAAAAAAACTGCAGTCAGATCCCTATCAGAGTTCTCCCTCTGGCTCAGGCTATTCAGATGTTAATGAAGCCGCCTGGGGAGGGTGGGGGAGGGAACAGAGAGATAGGAGAGTAGCACCTCAGAATATAGCCAGAGTTGCTTGTCTTGCTTGGAATGACTATTATATCTGAGATTCCCACGGGGCGCGTCGCCTATGTGTGCTGGCTGTGTGGAGATTGCCCCCGGGGGGTCTGGCCCGCTGAAGTCACGGTCAGATCCTCCGCTTCCAGCTCCACGCCCAGCGTCAAGGCTCCCCTACTGGGACGGTGCACTCTCGACTCCAAAATCAGTCACTGCCTCCCGGGGACTTCTCGTCCCTCCAGCCGCATGGCCGTGCTGCCCTCGAGAACCAGTTGGGCCTCCTCCCGGGGTTAGTTCAGATGGGTGGAGCAGCTCCCCGTGCTTGCGCCGTTACCGAGTGTCCCGGCTGGGATGCTGTTCTCCCGCTCCAATACCAGTCGCTGCCTCCCGGGGACTTCTCCTACTGGCTGAGTCCTACACCACCCGCGCGACCCGGCTGGTCCCCTTCCCGGGGTTATTTCAGGGGGGTGGAGCAACTCTCCGTGTTTATGCCGTACCTGCGTCCAGTCCAAATCCCGGCGGGACGGTTCCCCGGCTCGGACGCTGCTCTTTCTGCTCCAAGGCCAGTCACTGCCTCCCGGGGACTTCTCCTACCGGCTGCGTCCCACGCCGCCCGTGGAACCGGCTGGTCCCCCTCCCGGGGTTAGTTCGGGGGGTGGAGCAGCTCTCTGTGCTTGTGCCCCTACCTGACTGGTACACTGGCTCCAGGCTCTGGAAACAATTGCTGCTTCCCCGTATTAGTTCGTTCTCCGTCTCTAAATCTGTGTTTGTTTTTCAGGGTTCGTAGATTGTTACGTATGTGATCGATTCACTTGTTTTTGCATGTCTTTATTGTAAGAGGGATCCGAGGTAGCGTCTGCCTAGTCCGCCATCTTGGCTCTGCCACTCTGTTTCATTTTTTACAGAGGGACATCTAGTTTTGCCAGCACCAATTGTTGGAAGACTGTCTCTTCCCCATTTAGTGGACTTCGGGCCTTTGTTGAAGATCAGTTGACCATAGGTGGATGGATTTACATCTGCATACTTGATTCAATGCCACTGATTACTGTGTCCGTCATTGTACCAATACCAGGCTGTTTTGACTATTGTAGCTGTATAGCAGTTTCTGAGGTCAAATAGTATGAGGCCGCCTGCTTTATTCTTCTTTTTCAATAGTGATTTACTTATCTGTGGCCTCTTACCTTTCCATATAAATTTAATGATTAGTTTTTCCATCTCGTTATAGAATGCTGTTGGACCGGCATTGCTTTGTACTTGTAGACTGCTTTGGGTAGAACTGACATTTTCACAATGTTGAGTCTACCTATCCATGTGCATGGTATGTTTTTCCATTTATGTAGGTCTCTTTTGGTTTCTTGCAGTAGGATTTTCTAGTTTTCTTTGTATATGTACTTTACATCCCTGGTTAGATTTATGCCTAAGTATTTTATTTTTTTAGGACTTATCTTAAATTGTGTTGCTTTACTCGTTTCCTTTTCCATGTTCTTTTTATTGTTGTGTAGGAATCCAACAGTTTTTTGTATGTTTATCTTGTATCCTGCTGTACTGCTGAATCTTTCTATTAGTTCCAGTAGTTTTCTTGTGATATCTTTGAGGATGTTTATGTACAGTATAATATCATCCTCAAATAGGTGTAGTTTTATTTCTTCCTTGCCTATTTGAATGTCCTTTATTTCTTTTTCTTATTGCTGTACGTCGGTCTTCTAGCACAATGTTTAATAGCAGTAGTGATAAAGGGCATCCTTGTTTTGTTCCTGTTCTCAGGGGGAATGTTTTCAGCCACTCTCTGCTGAAAATGATGATGGCTGTTGGTTTTGTTTAGATGCCCTTTATTATGTTGAGAAATTTCCTTTTTATACCTATTTTATTGAGAGTTTTTATCAGGTATGGGTGTAATACTTTATCAAATGACTTTTCCGAGTCTACTGAGATGACCATATGATTCTTTTGTTTTATGTATATGGTGGATTACATTGACTGTTTCTCTAATGTTGAATCATTGTTGCATACCTGGTATGAATTCCACTTGGTCATGGTGTTTTTTTTTTTTTTTAATATGATGCTGAATTCTATTGGCTAAAATTTTGTGGAGAGTTTTTGCATCTATATTCATGAGAGATATTGGTCTGTAATTTTCCTTTTTGGGGGGTGTCTTTGCCTGATTTTGGTATCAGGGTTATGCTGTCTTCATAGAATCAGTTAGGAAGTATCCCTTCCTTTTGTATGTCTGCAATAGTTTTAGTAGTACTACTGTGAATTCTTCTTTGAATATTTGGTAGAATTCTCCAGTGAAGCCATCTGAGCCGAGGCTGTTTTTATTGGAATTTTTTTTTATTATCTTTTCAATCTCTTCTCGTTATGGATCTGTCCAGATTTTAGACCTCAGTTTATGTTAGTTTAGGAAGATAGTGTGTTTCTAGAAATTTGTCCATTTCCTCTAGGTTTTCAAACTTGTTGGAGTATAGATTTCATAGTACTCTGTTATGAACCTTTTTATTTCAGTTAAGTCTGTTGTAATGTCCCCCGTTTCATTTCTTATTTGGGTTATTTTTGTCTTCACCTGTTTTTCTTTTGTCAGTTTGACCAATGGTTTGTTGAATTTGTTGATCTTTTGATAGAACCAACTCTTGGTTTTGTTGCTCCTTTCTATTTTGTATTTCATTCACTTCTCTCTGATTTTTATGATTTCCTTTCTTTTCATGGCTCTGGTCTTCTTCTGTTCTTCTCTTTCCGTCTGTCCAAGTTGTATAGCTAGTGTTTTGATTTTGACCCTTTCTTCATTTTTGATGTGCGCATCTATCACTATTGACCCCTGGGCACTGCCTTTGCTGTGTCCCAAAAGTTTTAGTATGGGTTTCCATTCTCATTTGAGACTTTGAATTTTTAAAAATTCTCTCTTTGATATCTTGTATTACCCACTGGTTTTTAAGCAGGTTGTTATTTAGTTCCATATATTTGATTTTTTTCCTTGCTCTTCTTTTTATTAATTTCTACTTTTGTTGCTTTGTTATCAGAGAAGTTCCTTTGTATTATCTCAGTGTTTTGGGTTTTGTTTAAGGTTGCTTTGTGCCCTAAGATGAGGTCTATTCAGGAGAACGTTCCATGTGCATTGGAAAATAACATGTACTTTGCTGCTGTTGGGTGGATTGTTCCGTATATGTCTATGAGGTCAAGTTGATTGATTGTGGCCTTTAAATCTTCTGTATCTTTGTTGAGTTTCTTCCTAGATGTTTTGTCCTTTACCAAAACTGGTACGTTAAAGACTCCTACTATTATTGTGAAGCTGTCAATTTCTTTACAGTGTTGTTAGAGTTTGTTTTATGTTTTTGGACCCATGTCATTGCTTGTGTAGATATTTATTATTGTTATGTCCTCATGGTGGATTGTCTCTTTAATCATTATATAATGTCCTTCCTTATCCTTTATGATTTTTGTTTTAAAGTCTATGTTATCTGAGATTAGTGTTGCCTCTCCTGTTCCTTTTTCGTTTGTCATTTGGCTACTATACTATTTTCCATCCTTTCATTTTTAATATATTTATGTCTTCATTTCTAAGGTGTGCCTCTTGTAGACAGCATATTGATGAATTCTGTTTTTTAACCCATTCTGTCACTCTGTGTATCTTTACAAGTACATTTAAGTCATTTACATTCAGTATGATTATTGATAGGTATGAGTTTATTGCTGTCATTTTGTAGTGTTTTGTGTGTGTGTGTGTGTGGTGCAGATGTTTTCTTCATACCTCTTTCTCTCCTTTACTGAATTCCTTTTGTTTGTGTATTTTTCATGTCTTTCACTTTCGTAGATTTTATGTTTATTGAGTGTCTATGTTATCTAGTGCTGCTATAACAGAAATACCACAAATGGATGGCTTTAACAAACGGAAGTTTATTTTGTCACAGCCTAGTAGGCTAAAAGTCCAAATTCAGGGCATCAGCTCCAGAGGACAGCTTTCTGTCTTTCTGTTGGCTCTGGAGGGAAGTTCTTGTCATCAGTCTTCCCTGGTCATGGAGCTTCTCAGCACAAGGACCCTGGCTCCAAAGGACACTCTCTGCTCCTGGTGTTGCTTTCACTGTGGTATGAGGTCGCCATCTCTCTCTCTCTCATATCTCAAAAAAGATTGGCTTAAGACACGAATCTTCCTATAGATTGAGTCCTGCCTCATTAACATAACTGCTACTAATACCATTTCATTAAATGATACTAATCTCATCTCATTAACAACACATACGCAAATCACATCAGATGACAAAATAGTGGACAATCACACAATACTGGGAATCATGACATAGCCAAGTTGACATATTTTGGGAGGACACAATACAATCCATGACACTGAGACTTTATCTTTTTCTTCTTTATTTTAATGAGGTTTATTAACTTTCTTTGTGGTTATCTTAAAATTTACACCATCTTCCTAAGTTTAAACCAGTCTTTTATTACATGATATCACCTTGACTTCCTTTCCATTTGAAAATCCTGTACCTACACTGTTTATTCTCACTTTTATTGTTCTGATGTTGTTATCATTTGCAGATTGACTTCCCTTGTTCCCTGTTGTCCTTTAGTGCTCATCAGCTAGGTTGGCACCTGGCTGATACTCTCCTGTGTCCTAGATTCAGGTTGTTGTCTGATGTCATTGGTTCTCTAACTGAAGGACTCCTTTTCATAATTCTTGTAAGTTTGGTTTGGTTTTGACATATTCCCTTAATTTCTGTTTATCTGGAAATTTCCTAATTTCTGTTTATCTGGAAATTTCCTAATTTCACCATCCTATTTGAGTGAGAATTTTGCAGGATGTATTATTCTTAGTTGACAATTTTTCTTTCAAGTTTTTATATGTCATCGCATTGCCTTCTTGCCTGCATGGTTTCTGCCTAGTAATCAGAGATTAGTCTTATAGTGTCCCCTTTGCATGTGACTTTTCATTTTTCTCAACTACTCTCAGGATTCTTTTTTTGTTTTTTGTTTTGGCAAGTATAATTATGATATGTTTTGGTGACTATCTTTTGAAGTCTGTTCAATATGTGTGCTTTTTTTGAGCTTCTTGGATGGTCAGTTTTTCATTTTTCATTATATTAGGGAAGCTTTCTGTCAGCAAGTCTTCAGAGATTCTCTCCGTGTTTTCCATTTTCTCCCCCTGTTCTGAAATTCCTGTCACTCACAAATTCCTGCTTCTGATTGTATCCCACATGGTTCTCAGGTCTTCTTTATTCTTTTTTCAGATTTTTCCTCAAAAAAAGTGGTACCCAAGGATTTGTCTTCAGTTTCACTGATCTTGTGTTCCCTTGTTTCAAATTTGCTCTTAAAACCTTCTATTGCACTGCCCATTTCTAAAATTATTTTGTCTTCTGCATTTCTAATTGATGTTTTTCTGTGATTTCTAATTGTTTATTTATTTTGACATTTTGCTCTTGTATTATTTCCCCAAATTCTCCCTTTGCTTTGTGTTTTCCCTGATTTCTGTCTGTATTTTCCATGATTTTGTCTGTTTTTCCTTAGTTTTGTCTGCCTTTTCCTTCATCTCTTTTTTAATCTCTTGTAGAGTCCTAAATATTAGACTTTTGAATTCTCTATGAGGTAATTCCAGTGCCTTTACTTCTACCAGAGTTTATGTGGTGTTTTATTTTGGTTGCTTTTTGGACCCATCCTGTCCTATTGTTTTTAATATGTTTTGATATTGTCTATTGTTTCCAGGACATTCCGGAATTATTTTCTTCATTTATTGATTGTAGATTTGTTTGTTTCATCCTGTTTTTTGTTTTATCCGGTTATTCTCAGCAGGCAGGCTGGGTGTCTTTTGTTGTTTGTCTGTGGGCATACTTCTCACCACCTTGCCCAGGCGGGCAAGGCTGGTTGCTCAGCTATGATGCAGCTGGGAAGGTCCAGTAGGGAGGGGAGAGAGGGATGGATCATTTGCAATATGAACTTGGGCTGACAGGGAAGTGCTGATGTGGTTCAGAGGTCCAGGGGTTTGCACTGATGCCTCTCATGGGTCCGACACTTTGTGTGTGGTGTAGATAGGCAGGAGGCAAGGGAGAGAATGCAATGTGTGGAACTAAGCAGGTGACAGAAAGAAGAGAAATAAGAGACAGAGAAACAATCAAAACAAAGCAAAAAATGGAGAGACAAAAGAAAAAGAAGTAAATACAATGGCAGTGTGGTGGAATTCAGCAGGTGGGGCAGGGCATACCCAGGGAGGCCATGTGCTGGTGAGTTTCTAGTTGAGGGAGCCTAGCTCAGCCTGTTGAGAAGGTGCATGGGCAGTGCATGGGGCTAGTTGGACTGGAGAAAGGAAAGGAAAGAAGGGAAAGAGAAAGAGGAAACAAAACAACAACAAAAATAAATATGGTGCTGAAGGAGTCTACTGTTGGGGCAGAGTGGCAGCAGGGTGTTGGCAAGCTGATGTCTTTCTCACCGGCTGGTGAGGCATGGCCTGTCAGGAAAGAGTGAACGCAGTGCAGGGCCTAGGTGGAAGGAAGAAGGAAAGGACAAGAAGAAAGAAAAAGAAAAAATATGGTGCTGAGGGACCCAGCCTGTGGGAGTAGTGCAGACCCAGAGAAGCCGTGTGCCAAAGGCTCTCTAACCAAGTGGTGCATCAAGCCTGTCAATAAGGAGGGGGTAGCTCACAGGACTAGGTGGGCAGGAGAAAGAAAAAGGAATGAAGAGAGACAAAAGAAACAACTACAAAAAGGGGAAAAAAGCAGAAACAAATAAAAATTGTGCTGAGGAAGCCAGTTTGTGATGGTGATGCAGAACTGGGGAGGTGGCATGCCAGTGTCTCTCTAACCTAGTGGTGCATCACAACTCTTTGAGAGAGGGTGGGGGTGGCACACAAGGCTAGGTGTGTGGGAGAAAGGAAGAGGAGGTGGGGGTGAGAGAGAAGAAACAGGAAAAAAGGGAAAGAACAAAGAAAACAAACTAAAGCAATATTGTGATTAGGGACCTGGCTGGTGGACATAATGTAGGCCCAGGGAGGCTGTGTGCTGGTGGCTCCCTAGCCGAGTTATGCAGTAAGACCGTTCAAGAAGGAGCAGGGACACTATACAAGAATAGATGGGTGGGAAACAGGAAAGGAGAAAGATAGAGAGTAGAAAAAAAAAAATATGGTGCTGAGCCAGCCAGTGGCAGCAGCATGGATCCAGGGCACTCTAGCCCAGAGGTGCAACCCTACCTGTTAAGATGGGATGAGGGCAGCACATGGGTCTAGGTGGGTGGAAAATAGGGAAAGAAGGATGAGATAGAGAAAAATCTGGAAAAAAAATGGGCTGAGAGACCCAGCCAGTGTGGGCAACACAGAACAGGGGAGGCCATGTTGGCAGCTCTCTAGCTGAACAGTGTTATACAGCCCGTCAAGAAGGGACGGGAATGGCACATGGGGCTAGCTGGGTGGGAGAAAGCAAAGAAAGGTAGGGAGAGAGAGAGAAGCAGGAAAAAAAATGGTGCTAAGAGACCTGGCTAGTGGGGGTGGCACAAAACTGAGGAAGATATGCCAGTGGCTCTCCGGCCCAGCAGTTTGGCATAGCTTGTCAATAAAGGATGGGGACAGCAAAGGGGCTGGCAGGGTGGAAGAAAGAAAAAGAAGGAAAGGAGACAGAGAGAAGAAACAAAGGCAATAATAATAATAATAAAAATAATCGGCACTGAAGGAGCCAGCTGGTGGGGTCGAGGAGGACCTGGGCAGCAGTGAACTGGTGTCTCTCCATCCGCGTGACTGTAGCCCATTGGAAAATGGAGGAGGTCGCATAGAAGGAAGAAGGGTGAGGGGTGGGAAAGCCTGTATCCCTGCTTGCTGAGTGCTATAACTCCTGTTGGAAGCCCTATGAAGTTGCCTTCCTGTACTCCCCGTCTGCATTCCTTGGTGGTTATAGTCCAAGATGGGGAATCTGTGCCAAGTTAGCTGGCAGGGAACCTCCACTCCACAGTTCTCCTCATTCTCTGTTCTCTGTAAGTTTCTTACCCCCATTCAGTGCTTGATCAAATTCTTTCCCTTCATTTGATGCTTAGGGTTCCAAGATTGACATTTGTGCCTGTTTTACTTAGTTTTGGGGGTCTTTGCTGCAGAGGGACAGCATGGTGCTTCTGTCCATAGCACCATGTTGGCTTCCCTATCAGCAACTGTAGCTCTTAACAACTGTGCCACCAGGGCTCCAAGAATTTTTCAAAACAAAACAATAAAACAAACAATGACAATAAAAGCAAACAACTGGGCACTTTATAGCAAAACTACATGAAATTTCTAAGTGAGAAGATAGTTAATCATGAAACAACTTTTATACTTATGGAACAATTCAGACTATTTCATATTGTGAGAGCTATGGAAAGTTACTTCCCCACGTCCTTCCCTCATAAATAGTCCACTTCATCAATATTTTCAATTCCAGCGTCATGAAGTTTTCAAACAGTCCTCTTATGTGATAAGATCTGTAAAAGAAGAAGGAAAATCACCTCACTATTTTTTATATCGGATACATGTATTTTCATTTTCTTTATAGTAAGGGCATATATGTAGTCTATTATTCTTATAATTAACTAAATTTTAGCTCCATTAATACTCCCTAGTGGATTGTATGTGTTTTATTTTTTTTGTTTCTCCTGCTCTCTATCTTCCTTCAAATTAGTTTAAAGTGTAATTTGCCATTTTTTAAAAATGTTTGGGATGGAAACTTAGATCATCCATCAAGATGGATGAACTTTCAGCCTATTCCTCTGTTCTCATGTGTTTATTTAAGGCCATACAATTTCTTAGAATGTTAACTTGACCTGCATTTACAAATTTTGATACGTAATTTTGTTATTTTCATTTCATTCAATTGTAAGTATTCTAATTCCTGTTGTGATTTTATTTTCACCTATACATTATTTATAAGTATATTGCCTAAATGTCCATGCATATTTGGATTTCTAGTTATCTTTGAATATTATTAAAAACAGCCCATTTCATTTATATTTACAACTCTACTGGTATAATTTTTTTAAAATTCTATGATGTCAGAAAATATGCTTTATTTAACTTAAATTATCTGAAATTAGTTGAGTCTTATTTTATGGCCCAGCATGTAGTCAAATTTTTAATAAACATTTCATGAACATTTGAAAATTGTAAGTGTTGTGTCGTTAAGTACAGTGTTCTAGTTAGTTCAACTTGGTTGAGTTCATTAATCACATAATTTAAATATTCTATACCTTTATTTTATTTTTGCTTTGTATATAATTACTGAGCTATTTAAATCTCCAAAATTCCTACGGATTTTTTTTTTATTCTCTTTGTAGTGCTGTGAATTGCTAATTTCCAATACTTTAACATTGTGCATACCAATCTGGAATTGTTCTATCTTCTTGATGAATATAACTTTTTGTCATTATGCAAAATATCTATACTGATTTATATTAATATAGCTGAACCAGCTTTTAAAAATATTTTATCACATTTTTGGTGAAAATATACATAACAAAGCACACTTCCATTTACAAAATTTCTACAGATAATGTTCAGTGACATTGTTACATTCTTCACAATTTGTCAACATTGTCATTATTTCCATTCTAGTTGTTTCACTCTCATGGCCTCACAAACTTCTAATGACAATCCTACTGAAATATAGACACAGATAAATTCTAAATAATGTGACTTCACAATAAAATACCTTATATTATGTTTAAGAGGTCACCAAGTAATAGCAAGCAGAAACAATAACTGCTGAATAGACTCATAAAAACTAAAGAATTTGAAAGAATTCACACAAACTATACTGAAGAATGTTTAATAGTTTGATGAAATAAACTTTTCCCAGTATATTTAAGTACATATATAAGACTATTGAACAGCAGGAATTTTTTTAAAAATGTGACCAATTGAAATTAAAGTAAAAATTGAGGTAAAAATTTAATATATAAGCTACATAGATGATTGACATATTTGTTAATAAATAAAACCGGAAGCCATGAGTACATAATGATATTAAGTAATTAATAAGTTGAAAGTGATATGAAGATTGATATATCTAGGGTTTTCAAAGTATCTTCCCACAAAATGCTTATTAATTACAAATATAAAACATTACTTTTATGGTGAAGTCTGTCAAAAGCCACGTTATGCAAGAGATAGGACTCAATGAAAAAAATTGAATTACTTCTGTGATTCTGGTGCCAAAAAATAAATTAATGGAATCTAATCAGGTGAAAACCTCAGAAAAACACAAATCAAGGGACATTATATAAGCTTACCAGAAAATAATCTCCAACATGCAAGAAAGTTAAGGAAAGTCTGAAAAACCATTCTGTATTAAATGAAATTAAAGAGTCATGCTAATCAAATGAAAACATAACTCTGAGCTATTTATACCTCTATAAACTTATAAAAATTGAATGGAATTGGGATATTGGGTGTTATTAATATATCAATGTTGGAACCATCAATGTTAGTGTGCTACTGTTCTAATATTTATTAAAAACGGATTCATGTTATTATACAGTAGATATTTTCTTTTTTGTAAGGAATGCACACTGCAGTGTTGAGCAGGAGGTAAGGCATCAAATGATTCAGGAAAAAACAAAAAATTTCTTGCTCTGTATTTGTAAATTTTAATTTTAAGTTTAAGATGGTTTCAGAATAGAAATAATAATTAATAGGAGCCATTTAAATACTCCTTCTCAAGCCTTAGGGTGGGTCACAATCAAGTTAGTGGAATCTTAATATATCGCCTAATGAAGGCAAGAGAAAAGCTCCTGTTTGAGATAAGGTCTCTGACCAGTAGAACTACTCATCTAGCCCCAAAACCCAAAAAACGAAACTGGTTGCTGTTGAGTAGATTCCGACTCACAATGACCCTATAGGGCAGAGTACAACTGCCCCATAGTGTTTCCAGGAGCGGCTGGTGGATTTGAACCACCGACCTTTTGGCTAGCAGCCAAGCTCTTAACCACTGCGCCACCAGGGCTCCCATATAGCTCTGGGGGAGTGGAATATCGAAATCTTGTTGGCATCCCATATAGAGTTTCAATCGTTTGTAGTTATCTTTTGGGAGAGTGTTCCCTCAGCTTTGTATTTAAATCAATATACAGCTTTGTGGCTTTTCTTTTTTCCTTGATGTAAGTGGTAGGTCCTGAACACCAGTTTCCACAGATTTCTTTTTCTTTCTTCTCTTTATTTCAATTAATTCCCCTGAGTCTTTTATGAGCAAATTGATAAAACTGTAGCTTTTGTTAGGGAACAATTGTAAACATAGTCATTCTTTGTTATGAAGAGTGGGTTGCTTTAACCTGAGACCTTTCCTAAAATGCCCTTCTCTTAGAGCATCATTTTCATTTAAGTTTAAACATTTAAGGAAAAAAATCAGAAAACCTCTATTTGGTAAGCAGAAAGGGCATTCTAATTGAATTTTCTACGATATCTAGGTTCTGTGATTTTTGTAGTGTATGTAATATTGGGAGATATTAACAGATACATATACTTTCCAAATCACCTCTCTGCTTTGAATCCTTCCCACGAAAAGCATTGGAATTAAATTTCTTATGCAAATAATGGAATGTTTTCTAATATTATAAATGCAATAATATTCAACATCTATTATTTGACTTTTGTGTATAGCATGTGTCCTTAAAGGAGAAGGGAAATCAATAAATCCTGCATACGGCAAGTCACCTAGCTCATAGGTGAAGGTAGTTCTACAAGTACAATAGTTATAACCATTGACATCTGGATCATCATACATGCTCTGTGTAGATGCAGTATTCAAAGCTGCCTGATTATATAGGGACTGATATAAACTGTAGCATTATAGGCTTTTTACTGTATGTAACTATGATCATTCAGCAGATTTTGAAGAGTAAAATTAGCTTCTGTTTTGCAGGTTTTTAAGAAAGCAGCATATAGACTTGTCACCTAGACACATGATGTTAGCAAAAATTGTTTGACTGACTCAGAGAGTTTCCTTTCCCACTGAGTTACAGCAAAACTGGGATTAAAGAAATGGCAGTGCAGATATACATATTTGATAAATAAGCACTCATGATCACTCAGCTTCTCATCCTTTCAGTAGTCAAGGAGTAGAAGAAAAATTGCTACTATCCTTGTGTTCTGGTTTTGAGATTTACACAATCAATACTTCAGAATTTTTCATCAATATCTCTCTTGCTGTCACTCTCTCTTTTCCTGAGCAAAATGAAGATAGAAGGGACTACCACGTATAAAATACTGGGGAAAAAAGCCACTTGGAAATAGGAGCACTGTACTTTTTTTTTCAATAGTTATCATTTAAAACACAAAACAAAATTCTTATAAGAAAATAGATGTGTTTATTGCATTGAGTAGAGAGTGAGAAAAATGAAATTCAGGAAAAACTAATAAAATTCTTATATGCAGGAATAGATAAAATTATTTTTATTCATGTGAAAAGCATACATTAATAACCCATGGAATGATTTTAAAATGAATAAGGAAAACATTTTGCAAATGCATTTATTTAAATACCATATGAAACCTGTAAATTAACTTTGACGTTAAACATAGATGAATGCTTGGATAGCACCTCAATATCTTCCTTCAGATAAAGAGAAAAGCTCTCTTTTCTGTCCTAGACATCTATAGAAGGCCATCATCTACTGAACATAATGTATCCAGTCAGCAATTTAGGCCTATTCGTCTGTAGAGAAAAGTCTTATTTATGGATTTAAGAACAATGACATTGAGTGCCAAAAACAATATAGTTAGGATCATAAGTGAGTATTGACTACCACTTCCATACCAGTCTTTGAATAACAAAATGATTTTATTGAATTACTTCTAGTTATTAAAACACCTAGTTATTAAATCATCCTCATATTTATACTAAAAAGACAAAATTATTTATTGTGGTTGGCTCAAACAGGGAAAAAAATATTATTTAAGAGTTTACAAATTACCTGAATACAAGACAAAGATCAAATCAGAAAATAATCGATTTTGATTTGTTTTATTTTTCCTGTAGCTACGGTTTTTCTCCCAATTTGTTTAGAATTTTGAAATTGCTAACTGTATCTTGAAGATATTTCAAAATGATAAGTTTAAGTGATTATGAGAAGACTAATGATTTGGAACCAGAAAAATAGTAATTAAAGAAAATAAGTCAAAGGAACAATGGAGCAGTACTGCATTGGAACTAAAGTATTAATGGCATATATTAGAGAAATTCAATTGTAGTTAAGGAAAATATGTAACTACCAATATTTCTATAAGTTTCATCAATTTTTTTAAAATTCATAAAATAAAAATTGTTGAACATACATTGTAAATTGACATTGGAAAAGCTGCCTAGATTTTATAAGGCTTTTTTTTTTTGCAGTAATTTATTAAACACACACAGAAGATACATAGAGAATGCTTTGGTTGACCTGCACTATAATTTTATGTATCATCTGCCTTGTTAAACTGCAGCAAATATTTACACTTGTTTACATTTCTGGATATCAGATTTTTTCCTGATGTAGCTTTAAAATTTTTTTTTTTCTGCTTTTGAAGTTGTTTCCTAATGTCAGTTTAATAGGTCTCAAAACTGAAATGAAGAACCAGTCAAGGGAGACAGAATTCATTCTCTTGGGACTCACAGATGACCTACAGTTATAAATTGTGATCTTTATATTTCTCTTTCTCAACTACATTTTGAGTGTGATGGGGAACTTATCCATCCTCCTCCTCACCCTACTGCATCCTCACCTCAAGACTCTAATGTATTTCTTCCTACAAAATTTCTCCTTCTTAGAAATCTTATTGACAAAAATGTCTAGATTGTTGTCTAGATCCTTGACAACCATTGTGACTAAAAACAAAATCATTTCCTACAATGGTTATGCATCTCAATTATTCTTTTTCTTTTGTCAGGAGTTACAGAGTTGTACCTTCTGGCTGCCATGTCCCATGACCACTATACAGCCATCTGCAAACCCCTGCATTACTCAATCATTGTGAGAAGCAAAGTGTGCTACCAGCTTCTACTCAGTTCATGGACAGCTGGCTTTCTGATTACCTTTCCACCGTTGGTCTTGGGACTAAAGCTGGAATTCTGTGCTTCCAAAGTAATTGATCATTTCATGTGTGACGCTTCTCCTATCCTGCAGATTTCTTGCACAGACACTCACTTCCTAGAAATGATTTCATTTGTTTCAGCAGTTATAACACTAGTGGTCACACTACTCTTAGTAATTCTTTCCTATACATATTTTTTATACATATATAATCAAGACCATTCTAAAAATTCTCTCTGCTCAGAAGAGAACAAAAGCTTTTTCCACTTGTCCTGCCACATGATTGTAGTTTCCCTTACTTATAGTAGCTGTGTCTCCATTTACATGAAGCCATCAGCAAAAGAAAGGGTGACTTTATCCAAAGGTGTAGCTTTTATCTATACCTCAGTTGCCCCTTTACTCAATCCCTTCATTTACAGTCTTAGGAACAAGCAAGTGAAACAAGCTTTCAAGGATACACCCAAAAAAGTTTTCATTTTTTTCAATAAATAAGGAAAAAACTAAAATCTTGACAGTGAATATATTTTTCGTTCCTTTTTTCATGTTTACTTAGTTTATCCTTTCAGCAAGTTAAATTTCTTACAGCATTTAAACAAGTCTTTCAGCACAATACACTTCCCTACTTTTTCTTTAATAGTTCTTGCAGTGTTAATATTAAGAGTTCCATCTTCAAATTTTCACAAATTTTAACTTTCTTTTAATCCCAAAGATATGCAACTTCAGGGTCGTGAAAACAAAATTAGTTATATATTAATTTTTCCTGTACAAATTTGCCTGGATAAGTGTAATTAGTTTGCATGCATTTATTATACGTATACCTTGTCATATACTACACTAGTTATAATTTGTGTCTTCTTTAGAATAATACACGTTGCTATGCAGAGAGAAAGAAACAAACAGTTATCAAACAGTATGATTTCTCGTACGGTAAAGCTCCACACAAAATTGTGTTCTTATAGTAATGAAGGTTTAATTATTTCAGTGTATCAGCAATGCAGCTCGAAAAAGGGTAATTCTTATGACAGTTGTGATATATAGGAAAAAAGAGTAAAATGGTGTTACAGGCATGTGTATAACAACATGCACAATGTTTGAGGCACTAGTTCCTAGGTCAAGTGTCACTAGCTTGATAATGGGAATGTAGGCTTTTAAGCCAGTCAGCCAGATATAAACCCAGGATAACATGTGAGCCTGGTCAAATTTTAAAACTCTGTTGCTGAGTCTCTCCATTTATGAAATAGATACAATAATAGTTCTTACTTGTTGTTTATTTCGAGAATGCAATGAGGCAGTATGTATAAAGCATTTTTAGATCAGAACCTGGCCCACAGTGAGTTATCAACAAGGGTTAGCTCCCCTTAGAGGGAAAGCTTGCCTCACTCAGGGTAGTATGTAACAAGGGAAGAAAAAGAGGCAGCTTCAAATCATAAAAAGCTTTTATGACCTGAAATGTATTAGGATTTAATCTGATTGGTCTGTAGACCTGAAAATTTAGTGTGAATACATTACCGAGATAAAAATTCCATGTGTCTGTACCTAAAATAACTTTTTAAGTCACGTGGAATAGTCTAGAAACATGGACTGTAGATGATTCTGAGGCTGATTTTTCACAATGTGATCAGATTTTTATTTTATAAAGATTGATCTGTTAAACGTGCTGAGAATGGTTTTTTAGATGTTTGGAGTTAGGAAGACAGGGGAGAGGATCAACACTTTAAGCTAAATGAGATATTTTAAAGGTCAAAAACACAATAGTGACAGTGGCTTGCAAGCTCAGAGATCAGACTCCAGAGATGTTCAGGGGAATGAACTGAGGTTAAACTGTTGAACATTTTCATGTCCAGGATAAGCGAAAGAAAGTTATTTAAAAAAAAAAAAAAGACTCTTCTTGGGCTATCCCTGCTGTCCACTCTGTGCACAAGCACCGAAATGACTAAAGTCTTTTTTTAAAAAAGAAGTTTTCTTAATATCTGCCAGATCAAAAAAATCACCTATAAAACATATGGGGTTCTATATTGGATATAATTTTTCATTAGAGACATATAAGTGAAGAATTTACTGTGGTGATTGATGGCTGTTATGGATTAAATTGCACCCGCCCCCACCAAAATGTGTGTCAACTTGGCTAGGCCATGATTGCCAGTAACGTATGATTGCCCACCATTTTGTCATCTGATGTGATTTTCCATGTGTAGTAAATCCTGCCACTATGAAGTTAATGAGGCAGGATTAGAAGCAGTTACATAAATGAGGTAGGCTTAATCTACAGGATTAGATAGTATGTTGAGTCAATCTCTTTGGCAATATAAAAAAGAGAAGCAAGCAGAGAGACAGGGAGACCTCATACCACCAGGAAAAACCACCAAGAACATAGCACATCATTTGGACCTGGGGTCCCTAAACTGAGAAGCTCCTCAACCAGGGGAAAATTGATGACAAAGACCTTCCTGCAGAGCCAACAGAGAAAGAAAGCTTCCCCTGAAGCTGGCATCCTGAATTAGGACTTGTAGACCCCTAGACTCTGAAAGAATAAATTTATCTTTGTTAAAACCATCCACATGTGGTATTTCTGTTATAGCAGTGCTAGATAACTAAGACAATGGCATATCTATTATTTCTGTGGCCTTGAATAGAAATCATTTAGTTTTTATTTGTGTTCAAATTTGTTTTACAATCTTTCAAAGCAACATTTTTTAGTCATCTACTTTTCCTTGGCAGAAAGAAGAGTGTTAGTTCATGTGATTATATTCATGGGCCTGAGAACTTTCACTCACACAGTTTGTTTTTTCAATATACTTTTTAAAAATTACTCGAGCCTTATCAGATAAACGATGGTCAAATATTTTTTCCATTCTATCAATTATATTTTCATTTTCTTGGTAGTGTCATTTAATGCACAAAACTTTTTATGAAATGGAGAAAAGAATACTTGCTTTTAATGTACAATATGTAATTTGTATGATAATTTTTTACAAAGAATGAGCAGGATCAAGATACACTGAACATTATTGAAATTAAGACATCATTCATCTGAATTAGTAGGTTTTACATTAAGATGCTAACTGTAATCCACAAGAAATCTTTAAGAAAATAAATAACTTGAAACATATGCTGTAAAAGATACAATAAATAAATTTAAAGGTACACTAGGACATACCAATTTAACACAAAAGAAGCCAGCAATCCAGGAACAGATTAATAAAAAAGACATAAGGATATTAAAAAAAAAAGGAAGACATAAGTCTTACTTTATCAGTAATTAAATTTAAACAATGAAACAACCCAATTGAAAGGCAGAGATTGGAAACATAGTCTAAAAAGAGAACTTAACCCAAATATATGTCTGTCTATTATAGGCACTCTTTAGATTAAAAGACACAAATAGATTGAAAATAGGATTTAAAAGATAGGCCATGTATTCCGGATTGAAAGTGTCTCCGAAATATATATGTTGAAGTGCTAAAAATTGTACCTGGAAGTTGTGACCTTGTTTGGGAAAATAGCACTATTCTTGGAAGATAAAAGAAAAACCTTCGCCATCCTGTTGATTATAACTCATAGTGACCATATAGGACAGAGTAGAACCACCCCATAGTGTTTCCATAGAGCAGCTGATGATATTGTCACTTAAGCCATACCAGAGTAGGATAAGTCCTATTCCATTCTGAGTGGTATCTTAAAAGGAGATAACAGAGAGGGAGCTGGAAAGAAACACACAGAGTAAGACAGATGCCAGGTGATAATGGAGGCAGACACATCTATAAGCATCCATAAGCATGCCAAGAATTGCAAAGGGCTACAAGAAGCTACAAAGAGCCCTGACGGTGCAGTAGATAATAGCTCAACTCCTAACCGAAATGTCAGCAGTTGGAATCCACCAGCCGCTCTTTGAAAACCCCATGAGAAAGTTCCGCTCTATCCCATAAGGTTCCTATGAGTTGGAATTGACTCAACGGCAACAGGTTTTTTGTTTTTTTTTTTTAGCTGCAAGAAGCTGAGACAGGAAGATCTTTCCCTAGAACAAACAGAGAGAGAGCTCATAGACCCATTAATGAATTTGGGCCTCTAGTCTTCAGAACTGAGACAGTAAATTCTGTTCTTGAAAGCCATTTACTTTGTAGTATTTTGTTATGGCAGCACTAGGAATCTAACATACCATGTGAGCAGTAGCCAAAAAAAAAAAAAAAAGAGCTGGGTTGCCTATAATAATATTTGACATATTAGACTTTAAGACAAAAAAGTTACAGGATACAAATAATATTTTATAATTATAGAGTGTCAATCTATTGGGCAGAATAAACAATTATAAACATGTATTCACCTAACATTTCACAATAATAGTTAGAGACTTCAATAACTCATTTCCAACAATGGATATAAAACTAGGCAGTATACATGGACATACTCCAGAGTGACCATATACCAGCCTATAAAACAAACAAAAAAAAAACCTAAATAAATACAAAATTGAAATAATACAAAGGAAGTGAAAAACAGCATGCCAAAATATATGGATTGAAGCTTTAGAATCGTTTATAGAGAAATTAATAGCTCCAAGTGTCTATGTTAAAAAGGAAGACAGATCTCATATCAATAAACAAATGTTTTACCTTTGGAAACAAGAAAAAGAAGAGTAAAATGGCACAAAACAAACAAAAGAGAGTACATATTACATGATTTTATTCATATGAAATTTTAGTAAATGAAAACTAATTGTAGATCCATTGTTGCCTGTATAAACATAGATGTAGGTGTTAATATTGATGTAGATATATATAAATATTTGACATAATAACTATATATATATATATTTTGTGAAATCAAAAAGTTCACTAATGAGAGGACAGTACCAGAGTTTCAAATCTTTGATTAAAATATATTTATTGAGTATAAATTATGTCACCTTTACCAGGCACTAGAGATATAAATATAAAACAGCCAAGGCCTGTTTCTTCCAGGTTAGGTAGTAATTTAATACAAACAGGTTTATGTACAAATAATTTCAGTAGAGTAAGCTAAGAGGACAAAGTTTTGGGAGAGCAAAGAGGAGACAGCACCTAATCTTGGCTTTACACAAAGGGAAGATTTCAAGGATTTTATTAAATTTAGACCAAACTTTAAAGAAAAGTATGGGTATATATGTGTGTGTATTTGTATGTATGTGAGCACGTCTGAAAATGCCTAGTGTTTACAGGAGTAAATGAAAGATTTGATGATGTTAGCGCAAATGTTGCAAAGGGCCTAGATTCTGGGTTGCACAGGGTTAGTTTAAGAACAACAAAAAAGAGAAATAACTGATCTCCCAGCACTTGTCCAAAATAATTTTCTACAATAATGGAAATGTTCTATAATCTGTGCTGCCTGATACATTAGCCACTAGACACATGTGGCTACTGATCATTTCAGATACTGCTAGTGTGACTAAGGAACTGAACTGCTATTTTCTTTCATTCATATTTAAATTTAAATAACCGCAAAAGTAACTTACTCCTGAGCAAGGCTGATACTTGGTTATTAGTTCAAATTCAAGTAATATTACTGCTTTAAAGATGAAGCACAGGACATTCTGGAAACATGTAAGAGTTTGAGAGAATCAGAGAAGACTTCTCCAAGAGAGTACAATTAAAGTACAAATGAATTGAGATACCAGAGAAACCACCTCTAGTAGACAGAGAACACATGTGAATGTCCTGAAGGAGAAGAGAAAGTGTCAGATTGTTAAAGAAACAAACAACAAATAACGAGTATCTCAAAATGACAAAAGCGAGGGACATGCTCATCAATAGGTAGACTCAACATCGTGAAAATATCAATTCTACCCAAAGCAATCCACAAATACAAAGCAATTCTCATCCAAATACCAACAGCATTCTTTAAAGAGATGGAAAAACTAATCATTAACTTTATACAGAAATGAAAGAGGCCCCTCATAAGTAATGTACTATTGAAGAAGAAGAATTCACTGGGAAGACTCACACTACCTGGCCTCAGAATCTACTGTACGGCTACGGTAGTCAAAACAGCCTGGTACTGGTACAATGACAGCTACATTGACCAGTGGAACAGAATTGAGAACCCAGGTGTAAATCCATCCACCTACAATCACCTGATCTTGGAAAAGGGCCCAAAGTCCATCAACTGTGGAAAAGACAGTCTTTTCAACAAATTCTGCTGGCAAAACTGGATGTCCCTCTGCAAAAAAATGAAACAGGGCTCATACCTCACACCATACACAAAAACTAATTAAAAATGGATCAAACACCTAAATATAAAATCAAAAACCATAAAGTTCATAGGAGAAAAAATAGGATCAATGCTAGAGGCCCTAATACATGTCATTAACAGGATACAAACCATAACTAACAAGACACAAACTCTAGAATATAAGTTAGATTACTAGAATCTTCTAAAAATTAAACACTCATGCTCATCAAAAGACTTCACCAAAAGAGTAAAAAAAGAACTTAGACTTGGAAAAATCTCTAGCTATGACAAATTCAACAGAAGTCTAACCTCTAAAATCTACAGGAAAATCCAATACCTCTACAACAAAAAGACAATCCAATTAAAAAATGGGCAAAGGAAATTAACAGACACTTCACCAAAGAAGGCACTCAAGTGACAAACAGACACATGAGGAAATGACTGTGGTCACCAGCCAATAGAGAATTGGAAACTGATACTACAATGAGTTACCATCTCACCCCAACATTACTGGCGTAAATAAAAAAAAAAAATAACAAATGTTGAAGAATTTGTGGGGAGACTGGAACTCTTATGTGCTGCCGGTGGGAATGCAAAATGGTACGACCATTTTGGGAAACGACATGGCACTTCTTTAGAAAGCTAGAAAGAGAATACCATAAGATCCACCAATTCCACTCCTAGGAATATGTCTTACAGAAATAAGAGCAGTCACATGAATAGACAAATGAGTACCCATATTCATTGCAGCATTTTTCACAATAGCAAAATGTTTGCTCATAAAAGACTCAAGGGGATTAAATGAAATAAAAGGAAAAAAGAAAAAGAAATCTCCTGTGGAGACTGGTGTTCCTGTCTACCAATTACAAACACACACTGTAGAGAACTGTCAATTCCTTTAAGTACAAAACTGTGGGGACATTCTCCCAAAAGATAACCAGAAATGATTTAAACTCTATATAAGATGTCAACAGTATTCTGCTTTTCCACTCCCGTGGAGTCATATTGTTTAGAAATTTATCTATGTCTATATCTGAATTGTAATAAGAGAATTGTCCTTCACAGTTGCTCAGTAACTGACTACTCATCACTTGGACCCTATGTTAAATACATTTTGAGATGGTGATATTTAAGTTACGTGGTGGTATGCAATCTACTCTCAACTCCCATGGGGCTGTTGAGTAATTTTACTGGTCAGATATTTAACTTGAAAAGGAACTTTTGTCTCCGTTAGGCAATATATTAAGATTCTGTTACCTTGGTTGTTTCCCATCCCAATACTTGAGAAAAAAATATGTTGTTTTTGTTAGTTGCCATCGTAACTATGAGTCAGAATTGACTCAATGGCAATTTTTTTTTTTTTTTTTAATAGTGACACCATGTACAACAGGGCAAGAAGCTGCCCGGTCCTGTGCCATCCTCACAATCATTGCCATGTTTGAGCTCATTGTAGTCACTGTGTCAGCCCATGTCTTTGTGGGTCTTCCTCTTTTTCACTGAGCCTTTACTTTATCAAGCATAATGTCCTTCACCAGGGACTGATCCCTCCTGATAACATATCCAAAGCATGAGAAAGAAAGTCTTGGTACCCTTTCTCCAAAAAAGTATTCTGGCTGTACTTCTTCCAAGATAGATTTGTTCATTCTTCTGGAAGTCACTGGCATATTCAATATTCTTCACCAACACCTAATTCATTGTCCAGCTTTCACATTCATATGTGGTCATTGAAAATACCATAGCTTCGGTCATGCACACCTTGGTCTTCAAAGTGACATCTTTGCTTCTTAACACTTTAAGGAGGTCTTTTGTAGCAGATTTGCCCAGAGCAATACTGTTAAACATATAATGTGAGATATTTCATTCTGAGATAATATTGTTTAGAAGTTTTTTCTATATTTGCATCCTAATAAGAGAATTGTCCTTCACAGTTGCTCAGTAACTGGCTGCTCATCACTCCGACTCTATGTTAACTCAATTTTGAGATGGTGATACTTAAGTTACATGATGGTGTGCAATTTACTTCCAAATATATCTAAGTGTGGGAATGAGAATAGAAATTTTAAGAAAAGATTTTCTATTTCCCTTCCACAGACATTTATCGTTAAGGGAAGTCATCGTCCTCATTTATCTTCGATGAAGGTTTTTCTTACTGGGTTTTTTAAGAAAATAATTTTCCTGGTCCCAGCCTGATATCTCTGCATGTGCAATAACTAACCACTGTGCACGGAAATTAATTTTGCTTCCTTTCCCCATTGTATGAGTCCTAGTAAAGTCCAATACCTATATCAATGCCTTTTTCATGTCTGTTACCTGTATTGACCTTTTCCAGGACTCATTCACAATATCTTTCTAGATAGTGCAGATTTCTCTTACTTTTCCAGTAGCTCAATCATTCATCTTACAGCATATATATATATATAACCAAATCAAACCAGTTGCCCCTGAGTCAATTCCAACTCATAGTGACCCTACAGAACAGAGTTGAATTGCCCCATAGGGTTTCTAAGGCTCTAAATCTTTTTGGAAGCAGACTGCCACACCTTTCTACTGTGGAATAGGCCGGTGAGTTCAAATTGCTTACCTTTTGATTAGCATCAGAGCACTTAACCACTGTGCCACCAGAAATCATATATAGGTGTGTATATATATATATACACATATATATATAAACCCACCAGAGCTCATATATACATATATATATACACACACAAATATGTATACCCACACAAGTATAAAAAATACAAGTATATTTTTAATTTCTTTCAGAGATTTGAGGCTTTTTGTGCCAGAGATGTATTTTTCAATATACCTGCTGTCTCAGCTAGCTAGTGCTGCTATAACAGAAGTACCACAAGTGGATGGACAGCTTTAACATAGAGAAATTTTTTCTCTCACAGCATAGAAGGCTAGAAGTCCGAATTCAGGGTGCTAGCTCCAGGAGAAGCCTTCTCCCTCTGTTGGCTCTGGAGCAAAGTCCTTGTCATCAATATTCCCCAGTCAAGAGATCCTAAGCACAGGGACCCCCGGTCCATAGGATACTCTACTCTCCTGGCTCTTGTTTCTTGGTGGCCTGATGTCCCCTGTCTCTCTGCTTGCTTCCTCTTTTATATCTCAAAAGAGATTGACTTAAAACACAACCCAGTCTTCTAGATTGAGTCCTCCCTCATTAACATAACTGCCACTGATCCTACCTCATTAACATCATAGAGGTAGGGTTTACAGTGTGTAGGAAAATCACTCAACAAAATGGTGGACCATCACACAATACTGGGAATCATGGTCTAGCCAAGTTGACACGTATTTTTGGTGGACACAATTCAACCCATAACATCTGCCATATTTTAAGAAGTGAAAGACCCTTCTCCTTCCTTAAGTTTTTATTTATTTTTATTTTTTATTAACTTTTATTAAGCTTCAAGTGAACGTTTACAAATCCAGTCTGTCACATATAAGTTTACATACATCTCACTCCCTACTCCCACTTGCTCTCCCCCTCTTGAGTCAGCCCTCTCAGTCTCTCCTCTCTTGATAATTTTGCCAGCTTCCCTCTCTCTCTATCCTCCCATTCCCCCTCCAGACAAGAGTTGCCAACACAATCTCAAGTGTCCACCTGATATAATTAGCTCACTCTTCATCAGCGTCTCTCTCCCACCCACTGACCAGTCCCTTTCATTTCTGATGAGTTGTCTTCGGGGATGGTGCCTGTCCTGTGTCAACAGAAGGTCTGGGGAGCATGGCCGCCGGGATTCCTCCAGTCTCAGTCAGACCATTAAGTTTGGTCTTTTTTTGAGAATTTGGGGTCTGTATCCCATTGATCTCCTGCTCCCTCAGGGGTCCTCTGCTGTGCTCCCTGTCAGGGCAGTCATCGATTGTGGCCGGGCACCAACTAGTTCTTCTGGTCTCAGGATGATGTAGGTCTCTGGTTCATGTGGCCCTTTCTGTCTCTTGGGCTCTTAGTTGTCGTGTGGCCTTGGTGTTCTTCATTTTCCTTTGCTCCAGGTGGGTTGAGACCAATTGTTGCATCTTAGATGGCTGCTTGTTAGCATTTAAGACCCCAGACGCCACATTTCAAAGTGGGATGCAGAATGATTTCATAATAGAATTATTTTGCCAATTGACTTAGAAGTCCTCGCAAACCATGTTCCCCAGACCTCCGCGCTTGCTCCGCTGACCTTTGAAGCATTCATTTTATCCCGGAAACTTCTTTCCTTTTAGTCCAGTCCAATTGAGCTGACCTTCCATGTATTGAGTGTTGTCTTTCCCTTCACCTAAAGCAGTTCTTATCTACTGATTAATCAATAAAAAACCCTCTCCCACCCTCCCTCCCTCCCCACCTCGTTACCACAAAACTATGTGTTCTTCTCAGGTTTACTATTTCTCAAGATCTTATAATAGTGGTCTTATAAATATTTGTCCTTTTGCCTCTGACTAATTTCGCTTAGCATAATGCCTTCCAGGTTCCTCCATGTTATGAAATGTTTCAGAGATTCGTCACTGTTCTTTATCGATGCGTAGTATTCCATTGTGTGAATATACCACAATTTATTTACCCATTCATCCGTTGATGGACACCTTGGTTGCTTCCAGCTTTTTGCTATTGTAAACAGTGCTGCAATAAACATGGGTGTGCATATATCTGTTCGTATGAAGGCTCTTGTATCTCTAGGGTATATTCCTAGGAGTGGGATTTCTGGGTTGTATGGTAGTTCTATTTCTAACTGTTTAAGATAACGCCAGATAGATTTCCAGAGTGGTTGTACCATTTTACATTCCCACCAGCAGTGTATAAGAGTTCCAATCTCTCCGCAGCCTCTCCAACATTTATTATTTTGTGTTTTTTGGATTAATGCCAGCCTTGCTGGTGTGAGATGGAATCTCATCGGAGTTTTAATTTGCATTTCTCTAATGGCTAATGATCAAGAGCATTTTCTCATGTATCTGTTGGCTGCCTGAATATCTTCTTTAGTGAAATGTGTGTTCATATCCTTTGCCCACTTCTTGATTGGGTTGTTTGTCTTTTTGTGGTTGAGTTTTGACAGAATCATGTAGATTTTACAGATCAGTTGCTGGTCGGCGATGTCATAGCTGAAAATTCTTTCCCAATCTGTAGGTGGTCTTTTTACTCTTTTGGAGAAGTCTTTAGATGAGCATAGGTGTTTGATTTTTAGGAGCTCCCAGTTATCGGGTTTCTCTTCATCATTTTTGGTAATGTTTTGTATTCTGTTTATGCCTTGTATTATGGCTCCTCGGGTTGTCCCAATTTTTTCTTCCATGATCTTTATTGTTTTAGTCTTTATGTTTAGGTCTTTGATCCACTTGGAGTTAGTTTTTGTGCATGGTGTAAGGTATGGGTCCTGTTTCATTTTTTTGCAAATGGATATCCAGTTATGCCAGCACCATTTGTTAAAAAGGCTGTCTTTTCCCCAATTAATTGACACTGGTCCTTTGTCAAATATCAGTTGCTCATACGTGGATGGATCTATGTCTGGGTTCTCAATTCTGTTCCATTCCTCTATGTGCCTGTTGTTGTACCAGTACCAGGCTGTTTTGACTACTGTGGCTGTATAATAGCTTCTGAAATCAGGTAAAGTGAGACCTCCCACATTCTTCTTCTTTTTCAGTAGTGCTTTGCTTATCCAGGGCTTCTTTTCCTTCCATATGAAATTGGTGATTTGTTTCTCTATCCCCTTAAAATATGACATTGGTATTTGGATCAGAAGTGCGTTAAATGTATAGATGGCTTTTGGTAGAATAGACATTTTTACTATGTTAAGTCTTCCTATCCATGAGCAAGGTATGTTTTTCCACTTACGTAGGTCCTTTTTAATTTCTTGTAGTAGAGCTTTGTAGTTTTCTTTGTATAGGTCTTTTACATCCTTGGTAAGATTTATTCCTAAGTATCTTATCTTCTTGGGGGCTACTGTGAATGGTATTGATTTGGTTATTTCCTCTTCGGTGTTCTTTTTGTTGATGTAGAGGAATCCAAGTGATTTTTGTATGTTTATTTTATAACCTGAGACTCTGCCAAACTCTTCTATTAGTTTCAGTAGTTTTCTGGAGGATTCCTTAGGGTTTTCTGTGTATATAATCATGTCATCTGCAAATAGTGATAACTTTACTTCTTCCTTGCCAATCCGGATATCTTTTATTTCTTTGTCTAGCCTAATTTCCCTGGCTAGGACTTCCAGCACGATGTTGAATAAGAGCGGTGATAAAGGGCATCCTTGTCTGGTTCCCGTTCTCAAGGGAAATGCTTTCAGGTTCTCTCCATTTAGAGTGATATTGGCTGTTGGCTTTGCATAGATGCCCTTTATTATGTTGAGGAATTTTCCTTCAATTCCTATTTTGGTAAGAGTTTTTATCATAAATGGGTGTTGGACTTTGTCAAATGCCTTTTCTGCATCAATTGATAAGATCATGTGGTTTTTGACTTCTGTTTTATTTATGTGATGGATTACATTAATGGTTTTTCTGATATTAAACCAGCCTTGCATACCTGGTATAAATCCCACTTGATCAGGGTGAATTATTTTTTTGATGTGTTGTTGGATTCTATTGGCTAGAATTTTGTTGAGGAGTTTTGCATCAATGTTCATGAGGGATATAGGTCTATAATTTTCTTTTTTTGTAATGTCTTTACCTGGTTTTGGTATCAGGGAGATGGTGGCTTTATAGAATGAGTTGGGTAGTATTCCGTCATTTCCTAAGCTTTGGAATACCTTCAGAAGTAGTGGTGTTAACTCTTCTCTGAAAGTTTGGTAGTACTCTGCAGTGAAGCCGTCCGGGCCAGGGCTTTTTTTTGTTGGGAGTTTTTTGATTACCGTTTCAATCTCTTTTTTTGTTATGGGTCTATTTAGTTGTTCTACTTCTGAATGTGTTAGTTTAGGTAGGTAGTGTTTCTCTAGGAATTCATCCATTTCTTCTAGGTTTTCAAATTTGTTAGAGTACAATTTTTCATAATAATCTGATATGATTCTTTTAATTTCATTTGGTTCTGTTGTGATGTGTCCTTCTCGTTTCTTATTCGGGTTATTTGTTTCCTTTCCTGTATTTCTTTAGTCAGTCTAGCCAATAGTTTATCAATTTTGTTAATTTTTTCAAAGAACCAGCTTTTGGCTTTGTTAATTCTTTCAATTGTTTTTCTGTTCTCTAATTCATTTAGTTCAGCTCTAATTTTTATTATTTGTTTTCTTCGGGTGCCTGATGGATTCTTTTGTTGCTCAGTTTCTATTTGTTCAAGTTGTAGGGACAGTTCTCTGCTTTTGGCTCTTTCTTCTTTTTGTATGTGTGCATTTATCGATATAAATTGACCTCTGAGCACTGCTTTTGCTGTGTCCCAGAGGTTTTGATAGGAAGTATTTTCATTCTCGTTGCTTTCTATGAATTTCCTTATTCCCTCCTCGATGTCTTCTATAACCCAGTCTTTTTTCAGGAGGGTATTGTTCAGTTTCCAAGTATTTGATTTCTTTTCCCTGGTTTTTCTGTTATTGATTTCTAGTTTTATTGCCTTCTGGTCTGAGAAGATGCTTTGTAATATTTCGATGTTTTGGACTCTGCAAAGGTTTGTTTTATGACCTAATATGTGGTCTATTCTAGAGAATGTTCCATGTGTGCTAGAAAAAAAAGTATATTTTGCAGCAGTTGGGTGGAGAGTTCTGTATAAGTCAATGAGGTCAAGTTGTTTGATTGTTGTAATTAGATCTTCCGTGTCTCTGTTGAGCTTCTTACTGGATGTCCTGTCCTTCTCCGAAAGTGGTGTGTTGAAGTCTCCTACTATAATTGTGGAGGTATCTATCTCGCTTTTCAATTCTGTTAAAATTTGATTTATGTATCTTGCAGCCCTGTCATTGGGTGCATAAATATTTACTATGGTTATGTCTTCCTGATCAATTGTCCCTTTTATCATTATACAGTGTCCGTCTTTATCCTTTGTGGTGGATTTAAGTCTAAAGTCTATTTTGTCAGAAATTAATATTGCTACTCCTCTTCTTTTTTGCTTATTGTTTGCTTGATATATTTTTTTCCATCCTTTGAGTTTTAGTTTGTTTGTGTCTCTAAGTCTAAGGTGTGTCTCTTGTGGGCAGCATATAGATGGATCGTGTTTCTTTATCCAGTCTGTGACTCTCTGTCTCTTTATTGGTGCATTTAGTCCATTTACATTCAGCGTAATTATAGATAAATAAGTTTTTAGTGCTGTCATTTTGATGCCTTTTTATGTGTGTTGTTGACAATTTCATTTTTCCACATACTTTTTTGTGCTGAGGCGTTTTTCTTAGTAAATTGTGAGATCCTCATTTTCATAGTGTTTGACTTTATGTTAGTTGAGTCGTTACGTTTTTCTTGGTTTTTGTCTTGAGTTATAGAGTTGTTATACCTTTTTGTGGTTACCTTATTATTTACCCCTATTTTTCTAAGTAAAAACCTAACTTGTATCGTTCTATATCGCCTTGTATCACTCTCCATCTGGCAGTTCAATGCCTCCTATATTTAGTCCCTCTTTTTGATTATTGTGATCTTTTACCTATTGACTTCCATGATTCCGTTATGTGTATTATTTTATTTATTTATTTATTAGAATTAATCTTAATTTGTTTGTTTTTGTGCTTTCCCTATTTGAGTTGATATCAGGATGTTCTGGTTTGTGACCTTGTATTGTGCTGGTACCTGATATTATTGGGCATCTGACCAAACAATCTCCTTTAGCATTTCTTGTAGCCTTGGTTTGGTTTTTGAAAATTCTCTAAACTTGTGTTTATCTGTAAATATCTTAATTTCTCCTTCATATTTCATAGAGAGTTTTGCTGGATATATGATCCTTGGTTGGCAGTTTTTCTCGTTCAGTGCTCTGTATATGTCGTCCCATTTCCTTCTTGCCTGCATGGTTTCTGCTGAGTAGTCTGAACTTATTCTTATTGATTCTCCCTTGAAGGAAACCTTTCTTTTCTCCCTGGCTGCTTTTAAAATTTTCTGTTTGTCTTTGGTTTTGGCAAGTTTGATGATGATATGTCTTGGTGTTTTTCTTTTTGGATCAGTCTTAAATGGGGCTTGATGAGCATCTTGGATAGATATCCTTTCGTCTTTCATGATGTCAGGGAAGTTTTATGTCAGGAGTTCTTCAACTATTTTCTCTGTGTTTTCTGTCCCCCCTCCCTGTTCTGGGACTCCAATCACTCGCAAGTTATCCTTCTTGATAGAGTCCCACATGATTCTTAGGGTTTCTTCATTTTTTTAATTCTTTTATCTGATTTTTTTTCAGCTATGTTGGTGTTGATTCCCTGGTCCTCCAGATGTCCCAGTCTGCATTCTGATTGCTCGAGTCTGCTCCTCTGACTTCTTATTGCATTGTCTAATTCTGTAATTTTATTGTTAATCTTTTGGATTTCTACATGCTGTCTCTCTATGGATTCTTGCAACTTATTCATTTTTCCACTATGTTTTTGAATAATCTTTTTGAGTTCTTCAACAGTTTTATCAGTGTGTTCCTTGGCTTTTTCTGCAGTTTGCCTAATTTCATTTGTGATGTCTTTAAGCATTCTGTAAATTAGTTTTTTATATTCTGTATCTGATAATTCCAGGATTGTATCTTCATTTGGGAAAGATTTTGATTCTTTTGTTTGGGGGGTTGGAGAAGCTGTCATGGTCTGTTTCTTTATGTGGTTTGATATGGACTGCTGTCTCCGAGCCAACACTGGGAAACTAGTTTTTCCAGAAAATCCGCTAAAAAAAAATGCAGTCGGACCCTATCAGAGTTCTCTCTCTGGCTCAGGCTATTCGGATGTTAATGGAGCCACCTGGGGAGCTTGGGGGAGGGATCAGAGAGCTAGGAGTGTAGCACCTCAGAATATAGCCAGAGTTGTTTGCGTTACTTGGAATGACTCTTATATCTGAGATTTCCGCGGGGTGCGTCGCCTATATGTACTGGCTGTGTGGAGATTTACCCCTGGGGGCGTCTGGCCCGCTGGAGTCACGGTCAGATCCTCCGCTGTCAGCCCCGCCCCCAAGGTTAAGGCTCCCCTACTGGGACGGTGCACTCCCGACTCCAAAATCAGTTGCTGCCTCCCGGGGACTCCCAGTCCCGCCAGCCGCGTCGCGCGCCGCTCCCGTGAACCGGGTGGGCTCCCCCCCGGGGTCAGCTCAGGAGAGCGGAGCAGCTCCCCGTGCCTGAGCCGCGACTGCGCATCTCGGCTGGGACACCGCTCTCCCCGCTCCAAGATGAGTCACAGCCTCCCGGGGACTTCTTCCACTGGCTGCGCCGCCACGCCGCCCGCGCGAACCGGCTGAGCCCGCGCGAACCGGTTGGGACCTCCCCAGGGTCAATTCAGGGGGATGGAGCTGCACCCCGTGCTCACGCCCCACCCGCGCCCGCCAAAATCCCGGCGGGACGGCTCCCCGGCTGGAACGCTGCTCTCCCCGCTCCAAGACCGGTCACTACCTCCCGGGGACTTCTCCCTCCGGCGCGCCGCGCTGCTCCCGCAAACTGGGTGCATGCCGCCCGCCCAAACGGCAGGGCCCCCCCCGGGGTCAATTCAGGGGAATGTAGCTGGTCCCCGCATTCGCGCCACGCCCGCTCCCCGCCAAAATCCCGGCAGTACGGCTCCCCGGCTGGGACGCTGCTCTCCCCGCTCCAAGACCAGTCGCTGCCTCCCGGGGACTTCTCCCACTGGCTGCGCCGCCACGCCGCCCGCGCCAACTGGCTGGGCTCCCTCCCGGGATGAGTTCGGGGGCTAGGGCTGGGCCCCTTGTCTGTGCCGTCTGCCCCCCTGGGCTCTGCCCCAAATCGGGCTCCGAAGGTCATCTGACTGGTACGCTGGCTCCTGGCTCTGAAAACAATCACTGTCTCCCCGTATTTGTTCGTTCTCTGTCTCTAAGTCTGTGTTTGTTGTTCAGAGTCCATAGATTGTTATGCATGTGATCAATTCACTTGTTTTTCTGAGTCTTTGTTGCAAGAGGGATCCGCGGTAGCGTCCACCTAGTCCGCCATCTTGCCCCGCCATTTGCCTTTTTGCGTTCTGTTTTTGCCTTTTCCCTTTTTGCCTTGCATTTTGCCTTTTTGCTTTGTCTTTTGACATTTTGCCTCTTTGTCTTTTTTCCGTTTGCCTTACCTTTGGCCTTTTTGTCCTTTTGCCTTGCCTTTTTGCCTGTTTCCCTTTTTTCCGTTTTTGCCTTCCGTTTTAGCTCTTTGCCTTGTCTTTCTGACTTTTTCCCTCTTTTCCTTTTTGCTTTATCTTTTTGCCTTTTTGCCCTTTGCCTTGCCTTTTTCCTTGCCTTTATTCCTTTTTGCCTTGCCTTTATTCCTTTTTGCTTTTTTGCCTTTTTGTTTTCCCGTTTTGTTTTTTTTCCCTTTTTATGTTCTGTTGCCTTGCTTTTTCCCTTTTTGCCTTTTTCCGTGGTCTTTTTGCCTTTTTTCTTGAGTTTTTGCCTTTTCCTTTGTCTTTTTCACATTTTCCTTTTCTTTTTGCCTTTTGCCTTTTTCCTTGACTTTTTCTCTTTTAGAGTGAGCCTTTTTGCCTTCCTTTTTTCTCTTTTTCTTTTTGCGTTGCATTTTTTGTCTCTGCTTTTTGCCTTTTTGTTTTGCCGTTTTGCTTTTTTGCCTTTTTACCTTGTCTTGCCTTGCCTTTTTCCCTTTTTGCCTTTTCTTATCGCCTTTTGACATCGCCTTTTTGCCTTGCCTTTTTTTTGCCTTGCCTTTTTTTTGCCTTGCATTTTTTTGTGTTTGGTTTTTTGCCTTTATGCTTTTTTGCCTTTTTACCTTATCTTGCCTTGCCTTTCCTCCTTTTTGTCTTTTCCTTTTTCATTGCGTTTTACCTTTTTGCCTTGTCGTTTGACTTTCTGCCACTTTGCCCTTTTTCCGTTTTCCTTAATTTTTGCCTTTTAGTCCTTTTACTTTCCCGTTTTGCCCTTTTGCCTTCCCTTTTTGCGTTCTCTTTTTGCCTTCCGTTTTAGCTTTATTCCTTGTCTTTTCACTTTTTCTGTCTTTGCCTTTTTTCCTTTTTGCCTTATCTTTTTGCCTTTTTACCTTGCCTCTTTGCCTTTTTTCGTTTGCCTTTTTGACTTTTTCCCTTGCCTTTTTTCCTTGCCTTTATTCCTTTTTTCCTTGCCTTTTTTCTTTGCCATTTTTCCTCTTTGATTTTTTGCCTTTTTGTGTTGTCGTTTTGTTTTTTCCGTTTTTACCTAGACTTGCCTTTTCCCCTTTTTGCCTTTTTCCCTGGTGTTTTTGCCATTTTCTTGTGTTTCTGCCTTTTTCCCTTTTCTTTTTGCCTTGACATTTTCCCATTTTAGTTTGCCTTTTTCCTTCCCTTTTTGCCTTTATGATTTGCCTTTTTATCGGTTTGCCTTCCCCTCTTTGCCTTTTTACCATATTGCCTTGCCTTTTCCCTTTCTCGTTGCATTTTACCTTGTTGCCTTGCCTTTTGACTTTTTGCCTCTTTGCCTTTTTTCTGTTTGCTTTATCTTTTTTGCCTTTTTGCCCTTTCGCCTTCCCTTTTTGCCTTTTTCCTTGCCTTTATTCCTTTTTGCCTTGCTTTTTTTCTTTTTGCTTGGACATTTTTCCTTTTTTTTTTTGCTGTTTTGATTTTTGCCTTTTTACCTTGTCTTGCCTTGGCATTCTCCCTTTTTGCCTTTTCCTGGATCTTTTTGCCTTTTTTCTTGTTTTTTGCCTTTTTGCCTTTTTTCCTTTTCTCTTTCCTTTTTGCCTTGACTTTTTCCCGTTTTACCTTGCCTTTTTCATTGACTTCTTGGCTTTATGATTTGCCTTTTTACTGGTTTGCCTTCCCTTTTTGCCTTTTTAGTGTATTGCCTTGCCTTTTGGCCTTTTGTCTTGCCTTTTTGCCTTTTCCCTTTTTGGCTTGCATTTAACCTTTTTGCCTTGTCTTTTGACTATTTGCCTCTTTACCTTTTTTCCGTTTGACTTATCTTTTGGTCTTTTTGTCCATTTGCCTTGCCTTTTTGCCTTGCCTTTTTCCCTTTTAGCCTTACCTTTTTGCCTTCCCTTTTTGCCTTTTTTTGCCTTCCGTTTTAGCTTTTGGTCTTGTCTTTTGACTTTCCCTCTTTGCCTTATGTTTTTGCCTTTTCCCTTTTTGCCTTGAATTTTACCATTTTGACTTTTCTTTTGACGTTTGCCTCTTTGTCTTTTTTCCGTTTGCCTTATCTTTTTGCCTTTTTGTCCTTTTGCCTTGCCTTTTTGCCTGTTTCCCTTGCCTTTTTCCCTTTTAGCCTTCCGTTTTGGCTTTTTGCCGTGTCTTGTTGACTTTTTCCCTCTTTGCCTTTTTTCCTTTTTGCCTTATGTCTTTGCCTTTTTGCCCTTTTGCCTTGCCTTTTTGCCTTTTTTCCCTGCCTTTAGTCATTTTTGCTTTGCCTTTTTCCTTTTTATTTTGCCGTTTTTCTTTTTTGCCTCATTACCTTGTCTTGCCTTGCCTTTTTCCCTTTTTGCCTTTTCCCCTGGTCTTTTTGCCTTTTTCCCTTTTCTTATTGCCTTTTGTCTCGCCTTTTTGCATTTCTTTTTCACGTTTTACCGTGCCTTTTTCATTGCTTTTTTGCCTTTATGATTTGCCTTTTTACCGGTTTGGCTTCCCTTTTTGCCTTTTTACCATATTTCCTTGCCTTTTGGCCTTTTTGTCCTGCCTTTTTGCCTTTTCCGTTTTTGCCTTGCATTTTACCTTTTTGCCTTGTCTTTTGCCTTTTTGCCTTTTTTCCATTTGCCTTATCTTTTGGCCTTTTTGTCCTTTTGCCTTGCCTTTTTGCCTTTTTTCCTTGCCTTTTTGCCTTCCCTTTTTCCCTTTTTGGCCTTCCATTTAGCTTTTTACCTTGTCTTTTGACTTTTTCTCTCTTTTCCTTTTTTCCTTGTGTCTTTGCCTTTTTGCCCTTTTGCCCTGCCTTTTCCTTTTTGCCTTGCCTTTATTCCTTTTTGCCTTGCCTTTTCGTCTTCCCTTTTTTGCCTACCGTTTTAGCTTTTTGCCGTGTCTTTTTGTCTTTTTCCCTCTTTGCCTCTTTTTCCTTTTTGTCTTATCTTTTTATCTTTTGGCCCTTTTGCCTTGTCTTTTTACCTTCTTTCCTTGCCTTTATTCCTTTTTGCCTAGCCTTTTTTCTTTTTGCTTTGCCTTTTTTCCTCTTTGGTTTTTTGCCTTTTTGTTTTGCCATTTTGCTTTTTGCCTTTTTACCTTATCTTGCCTTGCCTTTTTCCCTTTTTGCCTTTTCGCCTTTTTTCTTGTGTTTTTGCTTTGTTCCCTCTTACTTTTGGCCTTTTTCCCTTTCTTTTTGCCTTTTCTCTTGTCTTTTTGCCTTGACTTTTTCCCGTTTTACCTTGCGTTTTTCATGGCCTTTTTGCCTTTATGATTTGCCTTTTTGTGTTTTTGCCAGTTTGCCTTCCCTTTTTGCCTTTTTAGTGTAGTGCCTTGCCTTTTTGCCTTTTTGTCTTGCCTTTTTGCCTATTCCCTTTTCGTTGCACTTTATCTTTTTGCCTTGTCTTTTGACTTTTTGCCACTTTGCTTTTTTCCGTTTGTGTTGTCTTTTTGCCTTTTTGCCTTTTCCCTTTTTGCCTTGCATTTTACCTTTTTATATTTTCTTTTGACTCTTGGCCTCCTTGCCTTTTTTCCGCTTGCCTTATCTTGTTGCCTGTTTGTCCTTTTTCCTTGCCTTTTTGCCTGTTTCCCTTGGCTTTTTCCCTTTTTGTCTTCCCTTTTTTGCCTTCCATTTTACCTTTGCCGTGTCTTTTTGAATTTTTGCCTCTTTGCCTTTTTGCCTTATCTTTTTGCCTTTTTGCCCTTTTCCCTTGACATTTTGCTTTTTTCCTTGCTTTATTCTTTTTTGCCTTGCTTTTTTCTTTGCTTTTTTTGTCTTTGCTTTTCTGCCTTTTTGGTTTGCCCTTTTGCTTTTTTGCCTTTTTACCTTGTCTTGCCTTTCCTTTTTCCCTTTTTGCCTGGTCTTTTTGCTTTTTTGTTTTTGCATTTTTCCCTTTTTTTGCCTTTTGTCTTGCCTTTTTGCCTTGACTTTTTCCCATTTTACTTGCCTTTTGCCTTTATGATTTGCCTTTTGGTTTTTTAAAACTTTGTCTTCCCTTTTTGCCTTTTTACCGTATTGCCTTGCCTTTGGCCTTCTTGTCTTGCCTTTTGCCTTTTTGTTGCATTTAACCTTTTAGCCTTGTCTTTTCACTGTTTGCCACTATGCATTTTTTCTTTTGCCTTATCTTTTAGCATTTTTGTTCCTTTGCCTAGCCTTTTTGTCTTGCCTTTTTGCCTTCCCTTTTTGCCTTTTGCCTTGTCTTTTTGACTTTTTCCCTCTTTGCCGTTTTTCCTTTTTGCCTTATGTCTTTGTCTTTTTGCCCTTTTGCCTTGCCTTTTTTCCTTTGTTCCTTGCATTTAGTCCTTTTTGCTTTGTTTTCTTCCTTTTTGCTTTTTTGCGTTTTTATTTTGCCCTTTTGCTTTTTTGCCTCATTACCTTGTCTTGCCTTGTCTTTTTGCCTTTTTCCCTGGTCTTTTTGCCCTTTTCGCTTATCTTTTTGCCTTTTGTCTCGCCTTTTTGCCTTTCTTTCTCCCATTTTACCTTGCCTTTTTCATTGCCTTTATGCCCTTATGATTTGCCTTTTTGCCGGTTTGCCTTCCCTTTTTGCCTTTTTACCATATAGTCTTGCCTTTTTGCCTTTTTGTCTTGCTTTTTTGCCTTTTCCCTTTTCATTGCATTTTACCTTTTTGCCTTGTCTTTTGACTTTTTGCCACTTTGCCTTTTTTCTGTTTGCCTTATATTTTTGCCTTTTTGTCCTTTTGCCTTACCTTTTGCATTTTTTCCTTGCCTTTATTCCTTTTTGCCTTGTCTTTTTGCCTTTTTTCTTTTTGTCTGGCATTTTTGCATTTTTGCTTTGCCTCTTTCCTTTTTTGTGTTTTTACCTTGCCTTGCCTTTTTCCCTTTTCTTTTTGCCTTTTTGCTTTTTCCTTGTCTTTTTGCCTTTTCCCTTTGTCATTTAGCCTTTTCCATTTTGCCTTTTGTCTTGCCTTTTTGCCTAGACTTTTCCCTTTTAAGCTTGCCTTTTTCATTCCTTTTTTGCCTTTATGACTTGCCTTTTTGTCTTTTTACTGATTTGCCTTCCCTTTTTGCTTTTTTACCATATTCCCTTGCTGTTTTTGCTTTTTGCCTTGCATTTTACCTTTTTGCCTTGCCTTTGAACTTTTTGCCCCTTTGCCTTTTTTCCGTTTGTCTTATCTTTTTGCCTTTTTGTCCTTTTGTCTTGCCTTTTTCTTTTTTGCCTTGCGTTTTTGCTTTTTGCCTTCCCTTTTCCTTTATTCTTTTTTGCCTTGCCTTTTCCCTTTTCTTTTTTTACTGCCTTTTTTCCATTTTAACTTTTGTCTTATCTCTTTTCGTTTTTGCATTTTTGCATTGCCATTTTGCCTCTTTGTTTTGCCTTTTAGCCTTTATTCCTTTCCTCATGTTGCCTTTTGGCCTTTTATCTTTTTTGCCATTTTTCTTGCCTTGCCTTGCTTTGCATTTTTACCTTTTTTTCTTGCCTTGTCTTTTTGCCTTGCCTTGTCTTTTTGCCTTTTTCTCTTGTCATTTTCCCTTTCCTTTTTGCCTTTATGATTTGCCTTTCTGCCTTTTTACTGGTTTTCCTTCCCTTTTTGCCTTTTTACGGTATTCCCTTGCCTTTTTGTCTGAGTGGTGTTTTTGCCTTTTTGCCTTGACTTGACTTTTGACTCTTTGACTTTTTGCCTTGTTTTTACCTGTTTCCCTTGTCTTTTTGTCTTTTTGCCATGCCTTTTTGCCTTTTGTGTTGCCTTTTTGTCATGACTTTTTCCCTTTTCCCCTTGCCTTTATCATTGCCTTTTTGCCTTTTTACCGGTTTGCCTTCCCTTTTTGCCTTTTTACTGTATTGCCTTGCCTTTTCATCTTTTGTCTTGCCTTTTTGCCTTTTGCCTTGCCTTTTTGCCTTTTTTCCTTGTCTTTATTCCTTTTTGCCTTGAATTTTTGCCTCTTTTCTTTTTGCCTGGCCTTTTATCTTTTTGCTTTGTCTTTTTCTTTTTTGCCTTTTTACATTGCCTTGCCTTGCCTTTTTCCCTTGTCTTTTTGCCTTTTTCCCTTTCCTTTTTGCCTTTTGTCTTGCCTTTTTGCCTTGACTTCTTCCCTTTTTCCCTTGCGTTTTCCAGTGCCTTTTTGCCTTTATGATTTGCCTTTGTGCCCTTTTCCCTTTTTGCGTTTCATTTTCCCTTTTTGCCTTGTCTTTTGACTTTTTGCCTCTTTGTCTTTTTTCCCTTTGCCTTATTTTTTTGCCTTTTGTCCTTTTGCCTTGCCTTTTTGCCTTGCCTTTTTGCCATCCCTTTTCCCTTCCATTTTAGCTTTTTGCATTCTTTTTTACTTTTTCCTTCTTTGCCTTTTTTCCTTTTTTCCTCATCTTTTAGCCATTTTTCCTTTTTTCTTTTTGCCTTGCCTTTTTTCCTTTTTGCTTTTTTGTCTTTTTGTTTTGTTTTTCCCTTTTTTGCCTTTTTACCTTGTCTTGCCTTGCCTTTTTTCCTTGCCTTTTTCCCTTTTTGCTTTTTTCCCTCATCTTTTTGGCTTTTTTTCCTTGCCTTTTTTGCATTTTAACTTTTGTCTTATCTCTTTTCCTGTTTGCATTCTTCATTGCCTTTTTGCTGTGTCTTTTAGCCTTTATTCCTTTCCTTGCATTGCCTTTTTGCCTTTTTACTTTTTTTACCTTTTCCTTGCCTTGCCTTGCCTTGCATTTTGGCCTTTTTTATCTTGCCTTGTGGTTTTGCCTTTTTGTCTTGACTTGCCTTTTGACTTTTTACCTTTTTGCCTATCTCCTTGTCTTTTTGCCTTTTTCCCTTGTCTTTTTGCCTTTTTTCTTTCCTTTTTGCCTTGACTCTTTCCCTTTTTACCTTGCCTTTTTGCCTTTATTATTTGCCTTTTTGCCTTTTTACCAGTTTGTCTTCCCTTTTTGTCTTTTTACTGTATTGCCTTGCCTCTTTCCCTTTTTGGGTTGCATTTTACCTTTTGTCTTGCCTTTTGACTTTTTATCTTTTTGCCTTTTTTCCTTACCTTTTTTCCTTCTGCCTTATGTTTTTGCCTTTTTTCTTTTTGCCTTGCCTTTTTTCCTTTTTTTCTCTTCCCTTCCCTTTTCCCTTTTTGCTTTTTTGCCTTTATACCTTGTCTTTTTGCCTTTTCTTTTTGGATTTTTACCTTTTTTCCATTTTAACTTTTGCCTTATCTCTTTTCCTTTTTGCATTTTTGCATTGCCTTTTGCCTTTTTGCTTTGACGTTTAGCCTTTAATCCTTTCCTTTCATTGCCTTTTTTCTTTTTACTTTTTAACCTTTTTGCCTTTACCTTTGCCTTGCCTTGCTTTGCGTTTTTGCCTTTAAGTCTTGCCTTGTGTTTTTGCCTTTTTGCCTTGACTTGCCTTTTGAATTTTGCCTTTTTTTTTTTTTTTTTTTTGCCTTTTCCCTTGTCTTTTTATCTTTTTCTCTTTTGGCCTTTCATTTTTGCCTTTTGTGTTGCCTTGACTTTTTCCCTTTTAACCTTGCCTTTTTTAATGCCTTTTTGCCTTGCCTTTTTACCTGTCTGCCTTCCCTTTTTGCCTTTTTACCGTGCCTTTTTGTCCTTTTACCTTGCCTTTTTGCCTTCCCTTTTCCTTTTTTGCCTTCCTTTTTAGCTTCTTGCCTTGTCTTTTTTACTTTTTCCCTCTTTGCCTTTTTTCCTTTTTGCCCTTTTGCCTTGCATTTGCCTTTTTTTCTTTGCCTTAATTCCTTTTTGCCTTTTTGTCTACACTTTTTCCTTTTTAGCCTTTTTACCTTGCCTTGTCTTGTCTTTTTGCCTTGCCTTTTTCCCTTGTCTTTTTTGAGTTTTTGCCTGTTTTCCTTGCCTTTTTTCCATTTCCACTTTTGCCTTTTCTCTTTTCCTTTTTGCATTTTTCCATTGCCTTTTAGCCTTCATTCTTTTCCTTTCAATGCCTTTTTGTCTTTTTAGTGTTTTACCTTTTTCCTTCCCTTGCCTTGCAGTGCATTTTTCCCTTTTTGTCTTGTGTTGTTTTTTGCCTTTTTGCCTTGACTTGTCTTTTGACTTTCTGACTTTTTGCCTTGTCTTTTTGAGTTTTTCCCTCCTTGCCTCTTTTCTTTTTTGCCTTATCTTGTTGCCTTTTTGCCCTTTTGCCTTGCCTTTTTGCCTTTTTCCTTGCCTTTATTGTTTTTTGCCTTACCTTTTTTGCTTTTTTCTTTTTACCTTGCCTTTTTTCCTTTTTACTTGTTTGCTTTTTCCTTTTTGCTTTTTTCCTCTTTACCTTCCTTGCATTTTTGCCTTGCTTTTTCCCTTTTTGCCTTTTTCTCTTGTCTTTAGGCTTTTTGCCTTTTTTCCTTGCCATTTTTCCATTTTAACTTTTGCCTTATCTGTTTTCCTTTTTGCATTGCTTTTTACTTTGCCTTTTAGCCTTTCTTCCTCTCCTTTCATTGCCTTTTTGCTTTTTTATCTTTTTGCCTTTTTCCTTGCTTTGCCTTGCTTTGCGTTTTTGCCTTTTTGTCTTGCCTTGTGTTTGTTAGGACTTCACCAGGTGCTTTGTTTTCCCTGGGCAAAAATAAGTCTTCACAATAGGTTAACACTAACACTGAATACTGGTTCCACTTCCAGAACACGGCAACCACAAGGGAGTTCTTAGGAGGAAAACTTCCCTTCCTGAAGGGTAGATTTGCCGAGCTCATTGCAGGAAAGTGAAACCAAGTGAAGATTTTCTCATTTTAACTGCTTTCGTCGTAGGAATGGATGATGTCAGGGTGTTCCTTTTTTCACTGAGAAACACAAAATTTGTCGTTGCTTCTGAGCTCTTTTCTTGACAAAGAACTGAAATTGATATGCATTCAAGTGGGGAAAGACATGGGTTTGCTAGGATTTCACTATGCACTGTGTTTTCCCTGGGCCTCATTGTGCTTACAGGGCAACACTACATAGGATTTCCTCTGCCAGGACAGAGGTTACTGTTATGCAGTTTGTGCTAGGAAACCTTGGCTTCTCAAGTGTGAGTTGAATGAGTTCAGGCAGAAAAGAGAATACAAAAAGCCTTTTTCTCCCTGGGTGATTTCACAATCTCTTAAAGTTAATACTACGTAGTTGCCCCTCTGGAAGGATAAATCCACTTCAATGTAGTTTTTTAGAAGAAGCCTTGTGTTTGCAAGAGCAAATGAGGAATTCATTGCAGGAAAGAGGAAGGAAAAAAGTTTCTCTCATTATGTCTATTTGGTCAGAGGACTGGATGAAGTCAGGGAGTTCTCCCTTTCACAGAGAAACATGCAGGCTGATGTTGCCTCTATGTGCTTTTATTTGGAATACAGTGTGTAGTTACGTGCTTTGAACTGTGGAAAAGCAACAGTGTTTCTTAGGATTTCACCAGGCGCTTTGTTTTCCCTGGGCAAAAATGAGGCTTCACAATAGCTTAATGCTAACACTGCATACTCGTTCCTCTTCCAGAACAGGGCTACCTCAAGAGAGGGCTCCAGAGGAAACCTTCCCTTCGTGAAGGGCAGATTTGGGGAGCTCATTGCAGGAAAGGGAAACCAAATGATGTTTTTTTCCCAGCTGGGATGCTGCTCTCCCCGCTCCAAGACCAGTCGCTGCCTCCCGGGGACTTCTCCCACCGGCTGCACCACCACGCGGCCCGCTCGAACCGGCTGGGCCCCCTCCCGGAATGATTTCGGGGGCTAGGGCTGGGCCCCTTGTCTGTGCCGCCAGCCCCCCTGGGCTCTGGCCCGAGTCGGGCTCCGAAGGTCACCTGACTGGTACGCTGGCTCCAGGCTCTGAAAACAATCGCTGCCTCCCTGTATTTGTTCATTCTGCGTCTCTAAATCTGTGTTTGTTGTTCAGAGTTCGTAGATTGTTATGTGTGTGATCGATTCACTTGTTTTTCAGAGTCTTTGTTGCAAGAGGAATCCGCGGTAGTGTCCACCTACTCCACCATCTTGGCCCCGCCTCCTGTTTTCTTCTTTTTATGGCTTTGTTCTATAGAGAAGAAAAGTATAAATTCAGATTTAAAAATAAAGAATACCATTTTCTGTTAAATATGATGAGCTATCCATAAAAACTTGTTTCATCTCTTTTGTTTGTTAAAAGTTAAAAAAAAGAAAATTACCACTTAGTCCATGATGACCAAAAAAAACCCCTGGGAAATGCCAGTTTCTGAAAGAGTTTCATATATTTTTCAAAACATAATAATAGGTAACTGACTTAACTGAAGAGAGAACATCGCAACCACTTAAGGAAGAATACAGAAAAAAGTAAGTTAGTTCACCTGGAAAGCTCCTGAGATGCTGCAACCTTGAAGCATCAGGTCCCACAGAATGTAGGAGTGAAACATACAGTGGATTATTGGAGGATGGTTTTATTTTCCCATGCTGTATACCATATATAGTGACTGTGGAACAGACCATCAATTGCTCATATGCAAGTTCAAGTTGAAATGGAAGAAAATTAGGACAAGTCCACGAGATCCAAAGCACGACCTTGAATATATCCCACCTAAATTTAGAGACCATTTCAAGAATAGACTTGACACATTGAACACTAATGACCGAAGGCCAGACGAGTTGTCGAATGACATCAAGGACATCATACATGAACAAAGCAAGAGGTTATTAAAAAGACAGAAAAAAAAAAAGAAAAGACCAAAATGGATGTCAGAAGAGACTCTGAAACTTGCTCTTAATGTATTTAAAGGGAACTGAAGGAATGATGAAGTAAAAGAATTAAAAAGATTTCAAAAGGGAGCAGGAGAAGACAAATTAAAGTATTATAATGACATGTGCAAAGACCTAGAGCTGGAAAACCAAAAGGGAAGAGCATGTTCTGCATTTCTCAAGCTGAAAGAACTGAAGAAAAAGTTCAATTCTTGAGTTGAAATACTGAAGGATTCTACAGGAAAATATTAAAAGACGCAGGAAAGACCAAAAGGAGATGGAAGAAATACACAGAGTCACTATACCAACCATTTTGGGTAGCATGTGATCGGGAACTGATGGCCGAAGGGAAGAGGTCCAAGCTACACTGAAAGAGCTGGCAAAAAAGGCTCCAGGAATTGACAATATACCAAATGAGATGTTTTGACAAACAGATGTAGCACTGGAAGTGCTCACTCATTTATGCCAAGAAATTTGGAAGACAGTTACCTGGCCAACCCACCGGAAGAGAGTTATATTTATGTTTATTCCCAAGAAAGGTGATCAAACTAGACAGAGAAATTATCGAACAATATGGTTAATATCACACACAATAAAATTTTGCTGAAGATCATTCAATAGCAGCTGCAGCAGTATATTGACAGGGAACTGCCAGAAATTCAAGACAGATTCAAGAAGAGGACCTGGAACCAAGGATCTCGTAACTGATGTCAGATGAATTCTGGCTGAAAGCAGAGAACACAGGAAAGAGGTTTACTTGTGTTTTGTTGACTATGCAGAGGCATTCAATTGTGTAAACTGTAACAAATTATTGAACACTGGGAAGAATGGGAATTCCAGAACACATAGATAAAGAGGCAGTCATTTGAATAGAACAAGGGGATACTGCGTGGTCTTAAGTCAGTAAAGTTATGTATCAGGGCTATATCATTTCACCACACTTATTCAATTTGTATGCTGATCAAATAATCCAAGAAGCTGGACTATATAAAGAAATGTGGTATCAGGATTGCAGGGAGACTCATTAAACCTGTGTTATGCAGATGACACAACCTTGCTTGCTGAAAGTCCACTTACTGATGAAGATCAAAGACCACTGCCTTCAGTAAGGATTATACCTCAACATAAAGAAAATAAAGATCTTCACAACTGGACCAATAAGCAGCATCATGATAAATGGAGAAAAGATTGAAGTTGTCATTAATTTCCTTCTACTTGGATTCAAAATCAACACCCATGGAAGCAGCAGTTAAGAAATCAAAAGATGTATGGCATTGAGCAAATCTGCTACAAAAGACCTCTTTAAAGTGTTGAGAAGCAAAGGTTTTATCTTGAAGACTAAGGTGCACCTAACCCAAGCCATGGTGTTTTCAGTTGCCTCCTACACATGGGAAAGCTAGACAATGAAAAAGGAAGACTGAAGAATTGACGCCTTTGAGTTGTGGTGTTGGAAAAGAATACTGAATATACAGGGACTGCCAAAAGAACAAATAAATCTTGGAAGAGGTGCAACCAGAATTCTCCTTAGGAGCAAGGATGGTGAGGCTACGTCTCACATATTTCGGACATATTATCAGGAGGGGTCAGTCCCTGGAGAAGGCCATCATGCTTCGTAAAGTACAGGGTGTCTAAAGAGAGGAAGACCCTCAACGAGATGGATTGACACAGTGGCTGCAATGATGGGCTCAAGTATAACAACCGTTGTGAGGATGCTGCAGGACCAGACAGTATATTATTTTTTTCTGTTGTACATAGGATTGTTATGAATGGGAGCCAGTTTGATAACACCTAACAACAAACAACATACCATACAGGCAGGAGAAATCCATTCTGCCTGTGAGGGACAGGTTTCAACAGAGCTTCTATACTAAGATTAGGAAGAAAGGTGATCTATTTCTGAAAATCATTCAGTTAAAACGCTATGGATTACAACAGAGCATTTTCTGACTTGCATGCTTTGGACACATCATTAAAAGGGACCCATAGCTAGAATAGAACATCATATCTGGCAAAGCAGAGTTAAAACAAGGATGAGGGAGACGCTTGGTGCGATGGATTAACATGATAGACATAACAATGAACTTGAAGAAGCCTGCATTTGTGAGGATGATGTAGGACCACGCAACATTGTGTTCTGTTGTGCAAAAGTTTCCATGGGTAGAGTCTATTCAAGAGCATATATCTATCTCTACTCTTTACTATCAGGTTGGCTGCTTATGGGTGATGGAATATATGGTAATATCAATAGACTGAGATCAGGACAACAATTTCGCACTTCTTTTGCACACAAATAGGTATTGTGTCCCAGGGAATGTTTATGGGATATTATGTCAATGGATCACATAGTCTGTAAGCCTCAAATATTGTAGTTGGAGAGACTTTGGAGAAAGAAGCCAAAATCTATATCTAAAGTATTTATCATTTCAATCTATATCTGAAGAATTTATAATTTCCAATAAGTATAATTAAGGTTATGGACAAAATTAAGGTTGTTAATCATCTAACTTTAAAATAGGAAGATTATCCTGTAATATCCAGGTGAGCACACCATAATTGCAAGTATCCTTAAAGGTGGAAGAGAGAGGCAGAAGAGAAATAGGGAGATGTAGTAATGGAAAAATGGTCAAAGATACACAATGAAGCTGACTTTGGAGATTTAGGAGGACAGTCAGGATCCAAGGAAAATGGGTGGCCTCTAGATTCTAGAAAAGATTAGAACCTCCGAAAGAAATGCAACCATACTGACACTTTTATTTTAGCCCAGTGAGACCTATGTCAGATTGTCAGCCTAGAGAACTTAATAATTTTGGGGTGTTTTAAGCACTACATTTGTGGTAATTTGTTACAGGCGTAGTAGAAACCTGATACAACACCTTAAAACATATACTTTAAAAAGCCAGCTTCAGGTGTCCTTGGCAAATCATCAAATTGCAAATCATTGTCGATAGCCCTGATGCCAAAAATTTTTTCAATCTCCATAATTATATTCTGTCCTTCTATGCTAACACCTTCAAGATTAACTCCCATAGTAAAGTGGTTCCCCATTTCTCTTCATACATATTAGCTAGGTACTATAATTACCTCATGTATATCATTTCTACCCCCACATGCCTGTCAGTTCGTCGTACTGTGGGGGCTTGTGTGTTGCTGTGATGCTGGAAGCTATGCCACTGTTATTCAAATACCAGCGGGGTCACCCACGGAGGACAGGTTTCAGCTGAGCTTCCAGGCTAAGACAGACTAGGAAGAAGGACCCGGCAGTCTACTTCTGAAAAGCATTAGCCAGTGAAAACCTTATGAATAGCAGCAGAACATTGTCTGACATAGTGCTGGAAGATGAGCCCCCCAGGTTGGAAGGCACTTAAAAGATGACTGGGGAGGAGCTGATTCCTCAAAGTAGAGTCGACCTTAATGACATGGATGGAGTAAGCTTTCGGGACCTTCATTGGTTGATGTGGCACGACTCAAAATGAGAAAAAACAGCTGCAAACATCCATTAATAATCAGAACCAGGAATGTATGAAGTATGAATCTAGGAAAATTGGAAATCATCACAAATGAAATGGAACACATAAACATCGATATCCTAGGCATTAGTGAGCTGAAATCGACTGGTATTGGCCATTTTGAATCAGAAAATCATATAGTCTACTATGCTGGGAATGAAAACTTGGAGAGGAATGGTGTTGCATTCACCATCAAAAAAAAAGTTTTAAGATCTATCCTGAAGTACAACGCTGTCAGTGATAGGATAATATCCATATGCCTACAAGGAAGACCAGTTAATACGACTATTATTCAAATTTACGCACCATCCACTACGGCCAAAGATGAAGAAACAGAAGATTTTTATCAGCTGTTGCAGTCTGAAATTGATCGAACATGCAATCAAGATGCATTGATAATTACTGGCGATTGGAATGTGAAAGTCGGAAACAAAGAAGGATCAGGAGTTGGAAAATATGGCCTTGGCAATAGAAACAATGCCCGAGATCAAATGAAAGAATTTTGCAAGACCAACTACTTCTTCATTGCAAATACCTTCTTTCACCAACATAAACGGTGACTATACACATGGACCTCACCAGATGGAACACACAAAAAATCAAATTGACTACATCTGTGGAAAGAGATGATGGAAAAGTTCAATATCATCAGTCAGAACAAGGCCAGGGGCAGACTGTGGAACAGACCATCAATTGCTCATATGCAAGTTCAAGCTGAAACTGAAGAAAATCAGAGCAAGTCCATGAGATCCAAAATATGACCTTGAGTATATCCCACCTAAATCTAGAGACCATCTCAAGAATAGATTTGATGCATCGAACACTGTTGACCGAAGACCAGACAAGTTGTGGGATGACATCAAGGACATCATACATGAAGAAAGCAAGAGGTCACTGAAAAGACAGGAAAGAAAGAAAAGACCAAGATGAATGTCAGAGGAGACTTTGAAACTTGCTCTCGAATGTCGAGTAGCTAAAGCAAAAGGAAGAATTGATGAAGTAAAAGAACTGAGCAGAAGATTTCAAAGGGCCTCTCGAGAAGACAAAGTATTATAATGACATGTGCAAAGAGCTGGAGATGGAAAACCAAAAGGGAAGAACATGCTCAGCCTTTCTCAAGCTGAAAGAACTGAAGAAAAAATTCAAGCTTCGAGTTGCAATAGTGAAGGATTCCATGGGGAAAATATTAAATGACACAGGAGGCATCAAAAGAATATGGAAGAAATACACAGAGCATTATACCAAAAAGAATTAGTTGATACTCAACCATTTCAAGAGCTGGCATATGATCAGGAACTGAAGGTGCTGAAGGAAGAAGCCCAAGCTTCTCTGAAGGCATTGGTGAAAAACAAGGCTCCAGGAATTGATGGAATATCAATTGAGATGTTTCAACAAACAGATGCAGCACTGGACGTGCTCACTCATCTATGGCAAGAAATATGGAAGACAGCTTCCTGGCCAACTGAGTGGAACAGACCCATATTTACTCCTATTCCCAAGAAAGGTGATCCAACCAAAGGTGGAAATTATAGAACAATATCATTAATATCACATGCAAGCAAAATTCTGCTGAAGATCATTCAAAAACGGCCACAGCAGTATATCGACAGGGAACTGCCAGAAATTCAGACTGGTTTCAGAAGAGGACGTGGAACCAGTGATATCATTGCTGATGTCAGATGGATCCTGGCTGAAAGCAGCTGTGTTTCATTGACTATGCAAAGGCATTTGACTGTGTCGATCATAACAAGCTATGGATAACATTGTGAAGAATGCGAATTCCAGAACACTTAATTGTGCTCATGAGGAACCTTTACATAGATCAAGAGGCTGTTGTTTGGACAGAACAAGGGAATACTGATTTGTTTAAAGTCAGGAAAGGTGTGTGCTGAACAAATAATCTGAGGAGCTGGACTATATGAAGAAGAACGGGGCATCAGGATTGGAGGAAGACTCATCAACAACCTGCGTTATGCAGATGACACAACCTTGCTTGCTGAAAGTGAAGAGGGCTTGAAGCATTTATTAATGAAGATCAAAGATCATAGCCTTCAGTGTGGACTGCACCTCAACATAAAGAAAACAAAAATGCTCACAACTGCACCAATGAGCAACATCATGATAAACAGAGAAAAGATTGAAGTTGTCAAGGATTTCATTTTACTTGGATCCACAATCAACAGCCATGGAAGCAGCAGTCAAGAAATCAAAAGACGCATTGCACTGGGTAAATCTGCTGCAAAGGACCTCTTCAAAGTGTTGAAGAGCAAAGATGTCACCCTGAAGATGAAAGTGCGCCTGACCCAAGCCATGGTATTTTCAGTTGCGTCATATGCATGTGAAAGCTGGACAATGGATAAGGGAGACTGAAGAAGAGTTGACGTCTTTGAATTGTGGTGTTGGCGAAGAATATTGAATACACCACGGACTGCCAAAAGAACGAACAAATCTGTCTTAGAAGAAGTGTGACCAGAATGCTCCTTAGAGGCAAGGATGGTGATGTTGCATCTTACATACTTTGGACATGTTGTCAGGAGGGATCAGTTCCTGGAGAAGGACATCATGCTTGGCAGAGTACAGGGTCAGCAGAAAAGAGGAAGACCCTCAATGAGGTGAACTGACATGGTGGCTGCAACAATGAGCTCAAGCATAACAACAATTGTAAGGATGGCGCAGGACCGGGCAGTGTTTCATTCTGTTGTGCATAGGGTAGCTATGAGTTGGAACTGACTTGACGGCACCTAACAACAGCAACAACATATCATTTTCTAAGAGGAAGGGTTGTATTTTACTGCCTTGATTTTCCTGAGACTTGTCCCTGGTTAGACCTTTGGAAGTAATAAGGGATATAGGAGAAAGTTGTGGAAAACAATTGTCATTGCACAACAATTGCTTCAGATGAATTTTGGGGTTCGTGGTTCTCACCGTTCTGCACAAACATTTCCCTGTTTTACCCTGAGAGTTCTATTCTCTTTCTATCAGGATGCTGAATTCAGTAAAGGACTTCTTTTGAGGCTGTACCTTCAGTCTTCTTTGCAGTTCTGCCACTTTTCTTATAAAATCCTGACCCTGATCTAACACACAATTTCTTCCTGCAAGAGACTTGGTGACAGTGGCACCAGAGGCTTCATATTTACTACATGTCCAGGAGACATAATAGATGAAGTGTTTCTGGGTAGACACCTACATTGGATCCAATACACACTCCCTTTTTGTTTTTTTCTTTCCTTGAAACAGAAGAAGACAGCAGTAAAACTCTTCCAACTGGAACCTACTACTATAAAAAATTTCCAATAGCTGAATAAAACTCTAGATTTTGTAATCAGTGGTAAACGACTTGGGATAAATTTCACCTGGTAATTCACAGAATCTGAAAAAAAATAAGAGATGTATACACGTCACTATAATTCTTCTGATTCTACAGCGTTCCATGTCCACACAGAATAATAGATGGTCATTTTCTCTAGCTAAAGAAATGCCAAAGATCTTGGTACAGTAAAATTGGTGCAAATTTAATAACTTTAATACAGTATGGTACAAAAATAGAAATGGAAGTCTCAAACAAAAACATTCATGTCTAATTTTCTGTACAGATAAAAATACAAATAAGAAAGGAAATTGAAATTGGGTTCTTAATGATCATGTAATTAGAGACTGTGGCGTCAGGTGGATAGTGTCAAAAGTTGCTATCCATCCCCCCTGCATGCAGAAACATACATTTTATATAAACATTCAGTTCTCTCTACTCAATTTATTCTCTTCTCTGATTTGTATTGAAAACTCACTGAAATTTCCATCTGCGACATACATATTTCTGTTCCAAAGCCCCAAACCCCTCCTCTGGGTTATCATATTCAGTTTTGAAAAGAGAAAATCTACCAGTCTGGGAATTTAAGAATCTAGAGGCTAACTGTAATCACAATAAAAATAACAAACAAACTCATTATGGTTTTTTGGTTATAATCTTTACAAAAGTGGATTCACCAGGCCCTTTTCTCCATTGCCCTGCTGGGTGGGTACGAACTGCCAACCTTTGCTTGATAGTCAAGCAACACCACAAATCGACATGAAGAAGGACAGAGAAAACACCAGATCAAAATTACAAGTGCTCACAGACATCCAACAGAGGCAGAGAGACCATTGTGAAAAATCTAAGGCAATGGGCCTTACACACCTGTTTGTACCTGGCGTGGTCTCTTCCTTGACATGAAATTGACAACCAGTGTATGTGTTCGTATTGTCTATTTTCCTGAAGAAACTAGCACTCAATTCCAAAGATAGGATTCTATTAAATCCAAAATAAGAAGATACTATTTTCTGTTGAATCCTTCTAGGTCAATTCACGCTGTGAAGACAGATTTGAAACTTCCATTCATCTTTGGTCATCTGAAATAAGTTCCTTGCTCCGTGACTTCCTCATGGCATTTTTCACCTCAGCATTTCTCAGCATATAAATCAGAGGGTTAATCAAAGGTGTTCTGATTGTATAAATCACAGCTATCATTTTATCCATGGGGAAGGTGGCTGTGGGGCGTGTGTATATAAATGTACAAGAACCAAAGAATAAGATGACTATGATGACGGGGAGGTGCAGGTAGAAAGAGCTTTTTTCCTCCCTTCAGCACTGTGGTTTCTCAGAGAATGCAAGATGATACCATAGGAGAACATCAGCATGACAAAACTTGCTGTGCAAATGGCCCCACTATTGGACACCAATAGTAGGTTGGTCACATAGGTGTCTGTACAGGCAAGTTTCAGCAAGGGCTGCAAGTCACATAAATAGCAATCAATCACTTCGGGACCACAGAAAGGTAAACTCAAGGTCAGAAAAATCTGAACTGAAGAATGCACACAGGACGCTACCCAGCCTGTAGCTACCCACACACTGCAGATCCGCCGGTTCATGATGCTCATGTAGTGCGGGGGTTTACAGATGACCACATAGTGGTCAACAGCTATGAGGATAAGGATGAAGATCTCCAGGCAGCCAAAGAAATGGAATGAAAAGACTTGGATCATGCACTCGCTAAAAGAGATAGTGTTATTTTTCAGAAGGGTATTCACAATCATTCTAGGGGCTGTGGAAGTAGAGAAGCAGGTATCCAATAAGGATAAATAGAAAAGCAAAAAGTACATTGGACTACCAAGTCCCTGGCTGGTCTTGATGGTAACAATAATCAATGAGTTACCCAACAATGTCCCTAAGTAGAAAAGCAAGAAAAAGACAAACACTATTTTCTTTTTAACAGGCTCTTGTGTCAACCCCAAGCAAGATGAACTCAGTCACATTATTATTCAGCAGCATGATTTCATGAATGAGGAGAAGGTACAAATATGAAATGGTTTATCTGAAAAAAAAGATACAGGAATTAATATAAGGAGATATGCAACACTGTGAAATATTTTAAGTAAATTAATTTGTGGTGCTATGTGGTGTTATGGGACATTTTTGCAAAATTAACTATCCCTCATCAGGGACATTCTAGCTGTTGTTACTTAATGAGTCACTTCATCTTTTTGTTCCTAAATTTATAATGACCTCTTCATAGGACGATTTTAAGTCTCAGATAAGCTTATGAAAGATACTTTCTTAAATCACTCTTAAATGCACCTGCTTTTTAGCTTTAATATGTTTCTGCTTTTGTTAATTTGGTTTACTTGAGGGATACAAAATCAGGATATATGGTTCCAACTTGTTATTTAGTTTCTTTTTTTTCATATTCAGTAGACCTTGGGGCCCATGATTTGCATTGTTTTTCACTCAGCATTTAGGATACATCAGCCTTCCCTTTTGAGTTTAATGTTATAAAGTCACACACTATTCCCATTCTTTTAAAGAATGTCTTATTTATACATAGATGTAGACATTCCGTATTAGTGAGACATTCTTATATAACGTAAAAAATAAGCCAAAAAAAAAAAAACCTGTTGCTATCAAGTCAATTCTATCTCATGGAGACCCCATGTGTCACAGAGTAGAACTACTCCATAGGGTTTTCTTAGCTGTAATTTTTACAGAAACAGATCACCAAGCCTTTCTTCAATGATGGTGCTGGGTTGGTTCAAACTACCACACTTTAGGTTCATAGTCAAGAACAAACTGTTTGCCCCACTCAGGGACCAACAAATACATATGAATTCCACTTGTTTACTGAACACTCTCTCCCAGAAATTCCAGCTTGAAAAAAAGGAGTAAGAAACATTCATTTACTCCATGTATTCAAGATGATTCTGACTCATAGTAATCCTATAAAAACTTATTAAACCAAAACCAAACCCATTGCTGTGATTCAATTCCTACTCATAGTGACCCTTTAGAATAGAGTAGAACTGCGCCCCCGCCCCCATAGGGTTTTCAAGGAGTGCCTGGTGGATTCAAACTTCTGACCTTTTGGTTAGCAGCTAAACTCTTAACCACTGCACCATCAGTGCTCCGTAAACACTTATTAGCTTCTACAAAATCTATTTTTGCCTTCAAACATCTTAATGATATTCAATACTTCACATTTGCTAATAAGCACAAATGAAAGTTCTTTGACAATCAGTAATATCTCAAATATTCCCATTTCTATTTTTCTTCCTCCAATTTCTGAAAAGCTGAAAAACACCTCCTTGAGGACTCAAAGTTCCTGAGCTCACATTTGCAAATTAAAAGAGGGGTGATGATTGCTTAATAGTTCATGCTTCAGGTTTTTAGCTTAAGCATTTTAGATTTGGGGCAGTAAGAGTGGGGGTTGTTACCAGGAGCACCAGGCAGTTGGATCAAAGCATGACTGTAGTCCCCAGTAAAGTTTGTATTATTCTGGTAGCTGAAAACCCCATGTTCCTGGAACAGAGCAAAGTAGCAGAAAAAGTAGGGCAATGTGGTTAGAAGAGAGACAGTAACTGGCTTTGTTATTGAATTTGTTTTCTGACCTGCCAAAGTTAATGATTATTATTGAAATTTGAAATACCACATCTTTCAATGAAGACTTCTTTTACAAATTTAGACAGAAATAATCAAAACCTTCACTTTCAAGGACAAAACTTTTTTTTTTACATCTTTCTCATCACTATGACATTTGAAGGGAGGTCATATGCAAGTAAAAATATATACTGAAATGTTATACATTTAAATATAATACAGAAGACAATTATCTTATTGTGTTCTTCCCAAGTCACATCCATACCTCCAGTACATTGTCTAGAGAGTTATAAGTTGGCCATAATCCAGATTGGGTTAGTCAAAATAGACTAGTTTCTTCTTCCTTTGTAAATTATCTTTTCCTCAACAGCCTTCAAATAAACCTTATCTTCCTCCAAAGTAAAACCTACCCTTGGAAAATTTCCTGATAAAGTTATTCATTTTGGAGTGCCCAGAATAAAATATAATTTTCTTTGGACTATGTGATTCTGGCAAGAATAAACTGTAAGAAACCTGAGTCTTGGTATCTTAACCATTACAGTAAGCTCATTCTTTGCATTATTCACTTTTAAATGAGTGATTCATCATAAAATATTTGTGTTTGAAAATACGGTAGGCGTTGGAGGTAAGATGATAGAAAAGTCTCATTCATCTTCAATAGTCTATGATTCTGGTCACCCCTTTGAGAGTAGAGTTTGGGTTTGTATATTATTGATCCCATTAGATTATCCATTTCTAAAACAAGTTCATTTTCTACGTATATTTTGACATCTTTAAGATGAATTATGAATCATAAATACTTTTTATTAACTTGTTTATAATTTTGAGTTCTGTCTTAATTATCTAGTGCTGCTATAACAAAAATACCACACCTAGGTGAATTTAAATAAATTTTTTTCTCACTGTTAGGAGGTTAGAAGTTCAAAATCAAGGCGCTGGCTCTAAAGGAAGGTTTATTCCCTTGTGGGCTCTGGAGGAAGGTCCTTGTCTTGTCAGCTTCTATTTCTTGGCTCTTTGGCAATCTTCATGTGGTATGGCATTTATCTTCCCTCATCTCTACTTGCTTGCTTGCTTATTTAATCTATTTTATATATTTAAAAAAATTTGATTTAAAACACACCCTACATTAATAGTGTCTCATTAACATATCAAAGAAAACCCATTCACAAATGGGATTATAGCCACAGGTATTGGGGATCTGCAGTCTTAAAGCTCATTTCTACCCATTCATATTCCAAACAAATCAGACTACTTTAATCATACATTCATTAATATCCTTGAGAAACATTTTCTGTAACCTAAAGTACACATATTTTTTTTTTGAACAAAGGAATTTTTAATCTACAAATCGTGATCTAGAATAGCATGAATAGGGTTACCAAACTGACAAATATTCATTGAGTTCTGTGTCTAATAAGGATATATTCAGCATGCAATGGGAGCATGGGAGTAAGGATTAGTAAGTGTATCAGGTGGGAACTTCACAATGGAAATGATGAAGAAGCCAAAGATTAGACATGAATAGGGATGACGTTCTCAAAACCCATCTTGCTATCTCCTTTCTTCCTGGGATCCTTTTCATATCCAGCTGCTTCATCCTTCTCGAAACTTTGTGACCCGACTACAGAGGAACCTCCTCCAGGCAGCCTTCAGTTCTTGGCTTGTGATGAAGAAAATTCTCTCTCTTACTTTCTACAAGCTTTCTTTATAATATTTCTTATAATGTTACATATTTTCACTTACAATACAACTATTCATATGAGATTGTTTTAGCTTCCTTCCTCAAATAAGATTCTTGTAAAACTTTGTGCTTTCAGAATTTTATTTTCTACTGTTCCAAATCAAATGCCTTATACAATATAGGTGCTCAGTAAATGCTTTTTAACTGAACATTCTCTACCTCATAAAATGTAGTAATATTTATCTGCTAATAAATGCTACTAATTACTGTATAATATTATTAATTGCTAATATTATAATGCTATTCTGATTACAAGGAGCCCTGGTGGTGCAGTGGTTGAAACAGCTTGGCTTATAACCAAAAGGTTGGCGGTTGGAACCCACCAGCTGCTCCTCGGAAGAAAGATGTGGCAGTCTGCCTCTGTAAAGATTACAGCCTTGGAAACTCTATAAATCGGTTCTACTCTGTCCTATAAGTTTGCTATGAGTCGGAATTGACTCAATGGCGATGGGAATTCTGATTACAAAATATATTCACACCATTCGTGTGTGTGAGAGAAGGTTAACAGGTTGTCCCAGGGTTCTTTAGCTCTCAAACATCCAGCTTAAGGCATGGTATAGTTTACCTTTTTTGAACTCCACACTCTATATAAGTGAATCCCTTGACTTCTTATATGTAGTAAAGAGATACCTTGAAAACAGTCTGACTTGATAACTATAAGGTTGTCATAAAATTCAATATACATTACCTATGCTTCCAATGGGATCATAGTGGTTAAGAGCTACAGCTGCTAAACAAAATGTTGGCAGTTCAAATCCACCAAGTGCTCCTTGGAAACCATATGGGACAGTTCTACTCTGTCCTACAGGGTTGCTATGAGTCGGAATCGACTCTACAACTCTACGGCAATGGGTTTGGTTTTGGTTTATGCTTCCAATATCTGGTTGTCCCAAACATAACAACATTAATATTTAATTGTTCCTCTTATTGAATTTTATCACACAGAGAAGCAGTAGTATTACAGAGGCAAAATGGTAAACAAGATGTCAAAAGGAAGTAAGTCGGGTAGGGACAAATATTGAGTAAAAGGGATGATATTTACCCAAAATATTTTCAGGAACTCCTTCCCACATAGAGGGCATATAGGGCATACTATTCTTCAATTCATCATATAGTTTTTAGCCTCCTTATCATCATGTTTGTTCTGAAGTTTCTCTGAGATGTCATTACTCAACTTTTCAAAATAAACCTCAGAAGAGTGTCAACTGCAAATTATGTTTTCTTTCATTTTTGAAACATGTAGGGAGTAATTATTCTATACTGTGATATTACAATATTCTATTTAATGTACTGACTTGGAGATGGAAAAGCTGGCATTCTGCAGAAACTATGCCAAGTTCATCAGGTCCATTAACTTTTTATCTAATTTCTAATCAGACATAACCTCTTCTAACTTTCCAGTACTTGAAGCTCTTCACTACAACTTCATTGCTACATTACAACAGAAGCATTTGTGAACTTTTATACAGTCTACTATTTCAAGAAGCAATAAATCTGGGATTCATTCTTCTCTCCCCACACAACAATGATGGCTTTTCACATAGCAGATGCTCATAAAATATTTGTTGAATTCAAAAGGTAGATTTTCTTCCCCAGATTTGTATTTTGTTCTACTTGTTTCCTAAGTTAATGGTAAACTTTTACAAACACTGAGTTGTTAATTTTTTTTCCCTGTTCCTTTCTCAGAAGATGTGGCAGCAGTATAGTGACAAAACATAAGGAAGCGTATTAGAATATTATGCTGAATTACTCTGTAATGATGTCTTTCTGAGTTCATAAAGATGGAAATAATCTTTTACTTAGACTAAGTTACTATCAAGTCTATTTACCCCTTTTTTAAATAAGCATTCTCATAGAATACTGGAGGGAAAAAGGGTCTCTACATTCCAGAGGGAATACTTTAACACATAATGATGTAAGGTGTTATCATTCTAGAAAGTATTATCACCTAAAGTTTTCCTTCCTGTGTTGGTCAGAAACATCCCAGGTGTTGTACTAAACTTAAATTTTTGTTCATCTATTTAGCCTGTAAGAATAGCAAGTTGTTTTTCGGTGCCATCCAGTCAATTCTGATTCATAGCCACCCTATAGGAAAGAGTAGAGCTGCCCTCATAGGGTTTCCAAGGCTGTAATCTTTAGGGGAGCAGATCATTAGGTCTTTTCTCCCACAGAGTGGCTGGCTGGTGGGTTCTAACTAACGACCTTTGAGTTAGCAGCCCAGTCCTTAACCACTGCACCATGAGGGCAAATTAACCCTCCTCATACTCAGAAACCAGAAAAAAACAAGGGTTTGTTAGGTGCCTCAGGCAGATCAAAGGTACCTGAGAAAAAAAGAAAAAGACAAGAGGTGATGAAAGTTGTGTAGAAAACAGGGAAAAGAAAAAATAATGTCACTGTTTAGAGAGAAAGAAGATTGCAAAAAGAGTTCCAGTCCCACCCAGCACTCTAAGTTGCCCCTCACTGCATTAAAACCCATTGCCATCTAGTCAATTCCAATATATAGCAACAGTATAGGACAGAGTAGAACTGGCCCATACGGTTTCCAAGAAGCAGCTGGTGGATGCAAACAGTGGACCTTTTGGATAGCAGACAAGCTCTTAACCACTGACCACCAGGGCTCCCTTTCCTGCATTAGCAGACATTTTTTTCTGGCTCTTGTAATTTATTTGCAAGTAAAACTTAAGGAAGCCATTGTGGCATCCTGAAACCAGAGATTCTATGTTGTGGGCTATAAACATCCTTCACCAAGGAACCAGATTTACAGCAAGGGGTTAAAGAAGATAATTATATATAAATATAATAACTATAACTATACATAGAGAGAGAGAAAGAGACAAAGAAAGCCCTGGTGGCAGAGTGGTTAAGAGCTCGGACTACAAACCAAAAGGTTGGCAGCTCAAATCCACTAGCTGCTCCTTGGAAACCCTATGAAGTAGGTGTACTCTGCTCTGTAAGGTCACTATGAGTTGGAATGGACTCGGTGGCAACAGGTTTGCGTTTCCTTTGGTATACATATAGTTATAGTTTTATAGTTATAACGGTTATAGTTATAGTAGTTACAGTTATAGTTATAACCATAGCTATAGTTATTATATAGTTGTTATAGTTATTTATACATAATTATTTGCAACTTAATAGATACCTCTTATTTATCTAATTCATTTCCATTTGTTCTACTAATACATGTTAGTAAAAAGTCATTTAATAGAGAATACTGTTTTATTGAAATGATTTTACTTCATCAAATATTTATTGAGTAGTGGAAATTACAGAACACTGTATTTTGCTCGTGAGGAACCTGTGCATAAATGAAGAGGCAGTCGTTTGAACAGAACAAGGGTATACTGTGTGGTTTAAAGCAAAGAAAGTTTTGATTTAGAGTCGTATCCTTTCACCATACTTATTAAATCTATATGCTGAGCAAATAATCCAAGAAACTGGGCTATATTAAGAGGAATGCAGCATTAGGATTGGAGGAAGACTCATTAACAACTTGCGTTATGCAGATGACACAACCTTGCTTGCTGAAAATGAAGAGGACTTGAAGCACTTACTGATGAAGGCTGTAGCCTTCAGTGTAGATTACACCTCAAAATAAAGAAAACAAAAATCTTCACAACTGGATCAATAAGCAACATCATGATAAAAGGAAAAAAGATTGAATTTGTCAAGAATTTCTTTTACTTGTATCCACAATCAACACCCATGGGAGAGCAGTCAAGAAATCAAACAATGTATTGTATTGGGCAAATCTGCTGCAGAAGACCTCTTTAAAGTGTTAAGAAGCAAAAACATCACCTTCAAGACTAGGGTTCACCTGACCCAAGCCACTGTGTTTTCAATTGCATAATATCAGTGCGAAAGCTGAGCATTGAATAAGGAAGACCTAAGAAGAGTTGGCGCCTTCGAATTATGGTGTTGGCAAAGAATATTGAATATATCGTGGACTGCCAAAAGAATGAACAAATCTGTCATGGAATAAGTAGAGCCAGAATGCTCCTTAGTAGCAAGAATGAGGAGACTTCGTCTCACATACTTTGGGCATGTTATCAGGAGCAATCAGTCCCTGGAGAAGGATATCATGCTTGGTAAAGCAGAAAGTCAGAAAAAAAAAAAGAAGACACTCAACAAAATGGATTGACATGGTGGCCACAACAATGGGCTCGAGCATAACAATGATTATAAGGATGGTGCAGGACCAGGCAGTGTTTCATTCTGTTGTGCATAGGGTTGCTATGAGTTGGAGCTAATGGCAACTAACAACAACAACCTTTTATATGCTAGACACCGTGTTTAACCCTTTGCATAAGATACATATATATTTAATTTACTTAGCTATTCCATGAGTTATGTATTAGCAATGACATTTTATATGAGAGAAAATTGAAATTCACAGAAGTAGCTTGCCCAGGTTGCACATTTAGAAAATTCAATACTGAAATCTATACCAGTGACTATTTTCATCCATGGTTTGTCTTCTTTCTACTCATTTTCCATACACTCTCCTGAATTGGGAATCAGGGAGTATTAGAAAGTGATGATGAAGAAAGACGTAGCTAATGGTTAAGTGATGGTATGTCAGGTTGGGGAGTTAAAATTAACGGTAAAGCCGTGGGGATAGGGTTGAATTTGAAGTGCCCATAGCATATGCTAGTGAAAATGTTCAGTAGACACTTGTATTTTTTTTTTTTTTTTTATGAAATTCAAGTCAGGGCTGTAGAACTAGATTTTGGAATCTTTACTTGTGTATGATAGCTGAAATCATGAGATTAGATGAGGTCACCCAAGGAAAACAAGTAGAGAGTTTGGATAATTGGGCAAGCAACAAAATGTAGGGTTACACTAGCATCTAAAAGACTGGCAGAAACAACGAAGAATCCCAGAAGGGACTCAGGAAACATTTCCAAAGAATCATGAGCAAAATCACAAAAGAGTAGTCATATGGAACCCAAAGCATTATAGTTTTAGGAAGGAATTAGTGAATTTTCTGCATAAGAAAGCCACCTGAGCACTAGTGTCTGAAACCCATATACAGGCAAATCCTGATTAAACTGATCAGTGACTAAAGAAATGTAAAATAAGAAAAAGGACTAGGAACTAAGAAATAATTCCACTTTTATTCCTCAAACAAAGTAGATTCTACTGAACTGTAGAGGACCCCTGGTAGCATAGTGCTTAAGAGCTCGGCTGATAACCAAAAGGTTGGCAGTTTGAATCCACCAGCCTCTCCTTGGAAACCCTATGGGGCAGTTCTACTCTGTCCTATAGGGTCACTATGAGTTGGAACTGACTCAATGGAACACAACAACAACTGAACTGTAAGCACTTGATGAAGGTAGGGATCATGACTCACTTGTTCACTGTCATATCTAATATCAACCAACCAACCAACCCATTGCTGTCAAGTCAATTCTGAATCATAGCAATGCCATAGGACAGAGTAGAACTGCCCCCTAGACTTTTCAAGGAGTGCTTGGTGGATTTGAACTGCTGACCTTTTCATTAACAGCCGTGGCACTTAACCATCAAGCCACCAGGGTTTCCATATCTAATATAAACTGAAAAAACCAAACCCAGTGCCGTTGAGTCGATTCCAACTCATAGCAACCCTATAGGACAGAGTAGAACTGCCCCATAGAGTTTCCAAGGAGCGCCTGGTGGATACGAACTGCCAACCCTTTGGTTAGCAGCTGTAGCACTTAACCACTACGCCACCAGGGTTTAATAAATGATAGTTTATAGCATGCATTTAATAATCAATTGTTCAGTAACTGAATGAATAAAGCAAAGAAAAAATTGGAAAATAATTTAAGTAATAACATAATTACCTTTTCTGAAAAATTACCTTTGTAATGGTAAATGAAATAAGTACAAGAAATTCTCTCTGAACTTACACTAAGACCACTAATTGAAAAGAACAGCAAACAGAAGTGAGGTCAGGGTTTGGGACACAAGTACTCCTCTGGGATTCCTTTACATTGATGTGACTTAACAGCACTTAGAATCTACTGGGAGACAATATCAAATGAAATATTGAAAATGACAGGTTGTCTCCGTAATAGAGTATGATGTCTTCACGAAGTAGTGTGCAATATGGTGTCAATACGGAATGGATGCATCCATCCTTTGGGGAATATCTGCTATCTTGCTGCACAATATCTAAACACCCTTCCAGATATATCCTGCCTGCTTTATAAGGATGCTAAAGATGAGTTGCAGAAAAACTGTCTTAGTGGGCTCTGATTGTGCCTTATCGGAGTCCATTTTCCTTCCTTGGGTAACTGAACCTTGATCTTCCTCTGAGGAACTAACGATGTTCCAATGTTCAAATTTCTGAGGTAATACCATACATTTTCACAAGGAGTATAGGAAATGCAACCTAACCATGTACCAAAGAAAGACTGAATATTTGTGAACATCCCTAAAAACCTCCACATTATGAGGAAAGGGTTAAGCAGAATATTCTATTTTTTTTTGTTTTAATCAGGAACATGGATAATCTGTAATCCACAAACAGCCTAAGCTTATATTTTTTAATATCTGTCTAAAAATGTCAATTCCTAGCCACTTAGACTGTGTCATATTTAGAGTACAATTTCTAGAACACTTAAATAGACTGGTGTTCTATGTAGAAGACAAATGGAAGAAAGATTTCCCCTTGAAAAAAAATTTTTTCCCCTTATTTATTAAATATTATTAAGATACATGGTCTTAAAAGTTGGTTTGGGGGTATTTGATTAATTTTTTGTAAGCAGAAGAATATCTATAGAAATGTTTTCATCTACCATTGTACCTATATTTGTACCTACTTTAGTCCAGAAATTGTGAAGCAAATAATTAAAGAGGACTTGTAGAGGTTAGGAGAGGCATGATAATGAAGAAATCTTAGAGTTGTACATGATATCACACAGTTGTTTGATTCTTAGAATATAGCCTGGTCTCAAAAATCTAGCCAAGTAGAAGAAGGTTCCCAGTTTGGAAAGTGGCAGTGAGATATATCTTAACACCTTCATTGATTTGCTACAGCTCAAGAAATAGATGAACATCCAGGACCTTGAGTCTTAAGTGGACTTGTGACCTCTGATTGGAAGACTGTCTGCAGGTGCCTGTAAGAAATTCCTTCAAGTGAAAAGCTAAGAAAGACTACATGATCAAAGAGACTTACCTTTATTCTACTGCACCCAATGTGACTTATTACTTGGTGTGTAAATGTTGGTATGTAGATGCCAAGCATTTCTCTGGGGTGTAATTTCTTGAGGTCATGAGCTAAATTAAGGCAATGATAATGATGTATTCTTTACAACAGTCCTACAGATTCCCTCGAACTGACTCTGGCACACGAAGCAGGGGGAAAAAAAGTGCATTCCCTGAGGTACACAGCAAGCTTGGTCAATGTCTTCTTCCCAAATGGTCTCTTGATCTCCCAGGCTGATGCAATGTCTTAATTATTCAGAATGCTTGCTGCCAAAACTGCTTCCATACTAACAGGCACTGTTACTTATCAACTCTCCAGCGATAACTTCTAGCAGCAATGCTTTCTTGGCAGGAACTTTGGAGCTGAATCCTACTATAAAAAAATTTTTTTTTTTTGAGAAAAAGGAGCTACTGAAAATGACTCCTACTAGCAGTTCCAATTCCCCAAAGTAGTAAAAGACTCTCTGAAGACATTACATCAGCTGCCGTGTGCAGCGTTTCTGTATCCAGTGGCCGGAGCAGTCAAGAACTGTGGTTCAGGCCACTGGCCTTTCTTCCCATCTCTGAGTTCATGCCAACTCTCTGCCTTCACACATAGCATCTACCTGAGATCACTTTTCTCCCTTTCCTGTCATTCAGAGCATGGGCAGAGCTCATCCTCACACTCAAGACTTGTGATTCCCTTTGAGATTTTCATTGTATACATACATACACACACACACACATATATATATATATATAGCACTTCAGGGTACCTTTTCAATTTGTAGACAATTGTTTATCAAACTTGAGTACCTTGTAGAAATTTTTAACAGGAATGCTCTAAAGTTCAGCTTAAGCCTTGGTATTTAGTCGACATCATTTATCACCTTAGACTATAGCATTTGAAAGGTCCAAGAGCTGAATGCCTACTTCAGTGTCATTTCTGATATCCCTGACCTTCGGAGATATGACTACATAGGTTCCAATCATATCCAATTTACATAATGATAGTATTACAGATTAGCCATGAATATTCATTTTCAAATATTGGTGATGATTCTAGGTGTAACTTGAAGAGAATATCCCCTTATATGTTTTATTTTATTATCACTTCGGTTTTCTTTCTAATGTCAAACATTAACCAGACTGACATTCCCGTAAGATCAATAATTATAATACTAATCTTTTATCCAATATCAGAATAGAGACATGAAAGTCATAACTGCAGCTGACAGAAAATCATTTCAGGAGCAAGCAAAATGAAATTGCAAATACTTGCCTTCCTTCATTTTTTCTTTTGCACTAGCACCTCATTGCTAACCAATGAAATCTTTTTTTTTTTTCCTATTTCTTCCTGCTTCAAACTAATTAATTGAATTATCTGATAGGGCTAACATTGCTCTGTCACATTTTACTGTGCATACATGTGGGTACACAAGCACATACACACACATGAACACACACAAAACACCCTTAAGGTATGTGAAATTTATTATTTAATAATATTTTTACTTTGTGTCTGATTTGTGTTATGGATTGAATTGTATCCCCCAAAATATGCATTAGAACCCTAACCCCTGTACCTATGGATGTAATCTAATATAATAATCGCCTTACATGTAGTGTGATGTAATCATTTTCCTTACAATTATAGGTACAATAAAGTGCAGGAGGCTTGTTAATTATAGGAAAAGTGTGAAACAAATACCTGAGATAAAATCAGGAATAGATGATGCTCCGGAGACTGCCCCTGAGGCAGCAGCAACAGCCTTGGCATCTGTCTTGCTACCAGATTCAAAATGGTCTGTAATTTATTTGAAAAGGGTGACATCAACAGACAATTAGCAGAACTTGTAACTGAAGCACACTTCCAGGTCTTTCAGATAAAAATAAAATGATAAAGACTCTAAACTCGAAGGGAGAAGGGGAGAACTTGTTATGAAAGGAGTTGACAACACACTTTTAAAAAATGGTGATTGGAAAATTTGGCACTCCTGCGATGAATAAACGAAGCCAGTGCCGTAGTAAGTGTGCAGGAACAAAGGTCTGGTGGTCTACGTATGAACTCGGCCAGTGGGAGCCCTGTGGATCACATCTGTCTGACCCACTACCGATCACGGCAGTGGCACATGACCTGGCAGCAGTTTGTTCTGTTATGCATGGGGTCACTATGACTGAGGGGTAAACTCGATGGCAGCTAATGAGAACAACAGCGATAAACGTTCAGAGAAAAATCAATTCTCAGAACCATTTCCTAAACAGGTGCAGGAACAAACCACCCACCCTAATCCCTGCTCAGATTAGGACAACCTAGTTCATGGTAATCTGTGTCGCTCTGTAACCTAACCAACCTAACCTTTATGCTCTCTCCCCACAAGGTGGCGACCAAGTCAAATATTAGGCCTAATTGCTGCTGCTTCAAAATGTGATCTAGACCTAGGGGGTTTTGCAGATTTGCCTGTTTCTTCAAAAATGTTAATGGATTGTGTGAATTTTTAACCAAGCTGTGATTCAACTTGTGGATGTCACTTGAAATACATGACTGTGAAGGTCTAATGGGCCCTCGATGCTACCAATGTACCACCTGCCTTCAGTCCTTTATTCTCCTGCTGTCCTAAAAGATTATTTCATACCTTTTCCTCTGTCTTCAAAACCCCAGTCCATCCTTCCGTTTCTTCAGCCTCAACCAATGTTCGTACTTCCTGTTTCACAGAGAGCACTTGAAACAATCAGAGGAGAATTTCTACAAACTCACACCATTCTATCCGCCCACTATCCTGCATCTGTGACCATGTATTTTCCTCCCTGCCTGTTACCACAGAATTCTGTACTTCCGTAAACTATCCTTGCTACTATCTGAAGTCAAAACCTCCACTTGCGCACATTTCTTGTTGTCTACGCAATGGTAATTGTCTGATAGTTCTCCCCACCGCTGCCTTGGCAGCTGTTGTTTTGTACCCCATATATTCATCTCCATAAAGCCATCCTGTTATTTCTCCATTTTAAAAGTTCCAGTCTCTTAAACTTGCTTCCCTGCCTCCTACTTTTCCATTTATTTTTATTTATTTTTTATTATTAACTTTTATTGAGCTTCAAGTGAACGTTTACAAATCAAGTCAGTCTGTCACATATAAGTTAATATACATCTTACTCCTTACTCCCACTTGCTCTCCCCCTAATGAGTCAGCCCTTCCAATCTCTCCTTTCGTGAGAACTTTGCCAGCCTCCACCTCTCTCTATCCTCCCATCCCCCCTCCAGACAGGAGATGCCAACACAGTCTCAAGTGACCACTTGATATAATTAGCTCACTCTTCATCAGCATCTCTCTCCCACCCACTGTCCAGTCCCTTTCATGTCTGATGAATTGTCTTCAGGGATGGTTCCCGTCCTGTGCCAACAGAAGGTTTGGGGACCATGACCGCCGGGATTCCTCTAGTCTCAGTCACACCATTAAGTATGGTCTTTTTATGAGAATTTGGGGTCTACATCTCACTGATCTCCTGCTCCCTCAGGGGTTCTCTATTGTGCTCCCTGTCAGGGCAGTCATCGATTGTGGCCAGGCACCAACTAGTTCTTCTGGTCTCAGGATAATGTAGGTCTCTTGTTCATGTGGCCCTTTCTGTCTCTTGGGCTCTTAGTTGTCGTGTGACCTTGGTGTTCTTCATTCTCCTTTGCTCCAGGTGGGTTCAGACCAACTGATGCATCTTAGATGGCCACTTGTTAGCATTTAAGACCCCAGATGCCACATTTCAAAGTGGGATGCAGAATGTTTTCATAATAGAATTATTTTGCCAATTGACTTAGAAGTCCCCTTGAACCATGGTTCCCTACCCCCCGCCCTTGCTCCGTTGACTTTTGAAGTATTCAGTTTATCCCCGGAACTTTTTGCTTTTGGTCCAGTCCAGTCCAGTTGAGCTGACCTTCCATGTATTGAGTGTTGTCCTTCCTTCACCTAAAGCAGTTCTTATCTGCTAATTAATCAGTAAAAAACCCTCTCCCTCCTTCCCTCCCTCCCTCTCCCCCTCGTAACCACAAAAGTATGTGTTCTTCTCGGTTTATACTATTTCGCAAGATCTTATAACAGTGGTCTTATACAATATTTGTCCTTTTGCCTCTGACTAATTTCGCTCAGCATAATGCCTTCCAGGTTCCTCCATGTTATGAAATGTTTCACAGATTCGTCACTGTTCTTTATCGATGCGTAGTATTCCATTGTGTGAATATACCACAATTTATACTTATTTATTTATTTATTTATTTACCCATTCATCCGTTGATGGACACCTTGGTTGCTTCCAGCTTTTTGCTATTGTAAACAGAGCTGCAATAAACATGGGTGTGCATATATCTGTTTGTGTGAAGGCTCTTGTTTCTCTAGGGTATATTCCGAGGAGTTGGATTTCTGGGTTGTATGGTACTTCTATTTCTAACTGTTTAAGATAACTCCAGATAGATTTCCAAAGTGGTTGTACCATTTTACATTCCCACCAGCAGGGTATAAGAGTTCCAATCTCTCCGCAGCCTCTCCAATATTTATTATTTTGTGTTTTTTGGATTAATGCCAGCCTTGTTGGAGTGAGATGGAATCTCATCGTAGTTTTAATCTGCATTTCTCTAATGGCTAATGATCGAGAGCATTTTCTCACGTATCTGTTTGCTGCCTGAATATCTTCTTTAGTGAAATGTGTGTTCATATCCTTTGCCCACTTCTTTTTTTTTAATTAATTTTTATTAAGCTTCAAGTGAACATTTACCATTCCAATCAGTCTGTCACATGTAAGTTTACATACATCTTACTCCCTTCTCCCACTTGCTCTCCCCCTATTGAGTCAGCCCTTTCAGTCTCTCGTTTCGTGCCAATTTTGCCGTCTTCCCTCTTTCTCTATCTTCCCATCCCCTCTCCTGTCAAGAGTTGCCAACACACTCTCCAGTGTCCACCTGATTTAATTAGCTCACTCTTCATCAGCATCTCTCTCCCCCCCGCTGACCAGTCCTTTTCATGCCTGATGAGTTGTCTTCAGGGATGGTTCCTGTCCTGTGCCATCAGAACGTCTAGGGAGCATTGTCTCCGGGATTCCTCTAGTCGCAGTCATACCATTAAGTAGGGTCTTTTTATGAGAATTTGGGGTCTGTATCCCATTGGTCTCCTGTCCCTCAGGAGTTGTCTGTTGTGCTCCCTGACAGGGCAGACATCGATTGTGGCTGGGCACCAACTAGTTCTTCTGGTCTCAGGATAATGTAGGTCTCTGGCTCATGTGGCCCTTTCTGTCTCTTGGGTTCTTAGTTGTCGTGTGCCCTTGGTGTTCTTCCTTTGCCTTTGCTCCAGGTGGGTTGAGAACAATTGATGTATCTTAGATGGCAGCTTGTTGGCATTTAGGACCCCAGGCGCCACATTTCAAAGTGGGATGCAGAATGTTTTCATAATAGAATTGTTTTGCCCATTGACTTAGAAGTCCCCTCAAACCATGTTCCCCAGACCCCAGCCCCTGCTCCACTGACCTTTGAAGCTTTCATTTTATCCCGGAAACCTCTTTGCTTTTAGTCCAGTCCAATTAGACTGACCTTCCTTGTATTGAGTGTTGTCTTTCCCTTCACCCAAAGCAGTTCTTATCTACTGATTAATCAATAAAAAACCCTCTCCCTCCCTCCCTCCCTCCCCCCTTTGTAACCACAAAAGTATGTGTTCTTCTCTGTTTTTTCTATTTCTCAAGATCTTATAATAGAGGTCTTATACAATATTTGTCCTTTTGCCTCTGACTCATTTCGCTCAGCATAATGCCTTCCAGATACCTCCATGTTATGAAATGTTTCAGAGATTCGTCACTGTTCTTTATCGATGCGTAGTATTCCATTGTGTGAATATACCACAATTTATTTACCCATTCATCCGTTGACAGACACCTTGGTTGCTTCCAACTTTTTGCTATTGTAAACAGGGCTGCAATAAACATGGGTGTGCATATATCTGTTTGTGTGAAGGCTCTTGTTTCTCTAGGGTCTATTTCGAGGAGTTGGATTTCTGGGTTGTATGGTAGTTCTATTTTTAACTGTTTAAGATAATGCCACATGGATTTTCAAAGTGGTTGTACCATTTTACAATCCCACCAGCAGTGTATGAGAGTTCCAATCTCTCCACAGCCTCTCCAACATTTATTATTCTGTGTTTTTTGGATTAATGCCAGTCTGGTTGGTGTGAGATGGAATCTCATCGTAGTTTTAATTTGCATTTCTCTAATGGTTAGTGATCGGGAGCATTTTCTCATGTGTCTGTTAGCTGCCTGAATATCTTCTTTAGTGAAATGTGTGTTCATATCCTTTGCCCACTTCTTGATTGGGTTGTTTGTCTTTTTGTGGTTGAGTTTTGACAGAATCATGTAGATTTTAGAGATCAGGCGCTGGTCGGAGATGTCATAGCTGAAAATTCTTTCCCAGTCTGTAGGTGGTCTTTTTACTCTTTTGGTGAAGTCTTTAGATGAGCATAGGTGTTTGATTTTTAGGAGCTCCCAGTTATCTGGTTTCTCTTCATCATTTTTGGTAGTGTTTTGTATTCTGTTTATGCCTTGTATCAGGGATCCTAGGGTTGTCCCTATTTTTTCTTCCATGATCTTTATCTTTTTGTCTTTGATCCACTTGGAGTTAGTTTTAGTGCATTGTCTGAGGTATGGGTCCTGTTTCATTTTTTTGCAAATGGATATCCAGTTATGCCAGCACCATTTGTTAAAAAGACTATCTTTTCCCCAATTAACTGACACTGGGCCTTTATCAAATATCAGCTGCTCATACGTGGATGGATTTATATCTGGGTTCTCAATTCTGTTCCATTGGTCTATGTGCCTGTTGTTGTACCAGTACCAGGCTGTTTTGACTACTGTGGCTGTATAATAGCTTCTGAAATCAGGTAGAGTGAGGCCTCCCACTTTCTTCTTCTTTTTCACTAATGCTTTGCTTATCCGAGGCTTCTTTCCCTTCCATATGAAATCGGTGATTTGTTTCTCTATCACCTTAAAAATGACATTGGAATTTGGATCGGAAGTGCATTGTATGTATAGATGGCTTTTGGTAGAATAGACATTTTTACTATGTTAAGTCTTCCTATCCATGAACAAGGTATGTTTTTCCACTTAAGTATGTCCTTTTTAATTTCTTGTAGTAGAGCTTTGTAGTTTTCTTTGTATGGGTCTTTTATATCCTTGGTAAGATTTATTCCTAAGTATCTTATCTTCTTGGGGGCTACTGTGAATGGTATTGATTTGGTTATTTCCTCTTCGGTGTTCTTTTTGTTGATGTAGAGGAATCCAAGTGATTTTTGTATGTTTATCTTATAACCTGAGACTCTGCCAAACTCTTCTATTAGTTTCAGTACTTTTCTGGAGGATTCCTTAGGGTTTTCTGCGTATAAGATCATCTCATCTGCAAATAGAGATAATTTTACTTCCTCCTTGCCCATCCGGATACCCTTTATTTCTTTGTCTAGCCTAATTGCCCTGGCTAAGACCTCTAGCACGATGTTGAATAAGAGCAGTGATAAAGGGCATCCTCGTCTGGTTCCTGTTCTCAAGGGAAATGCTTTCAGGCTCTCTCCATTTAGAGTGATATTGGCTGTTGGCTTTGCATAGATGCCCTTTATTATGTTGAGGAATTTTCCTTCAATTCCTATTTTGGTGAGAGTTTTTATCATAAATGGGTGTTGGACTTTGTCAAATGCCTTTTCTTCATTAATTGATAAGATCATGTGGTTTTTGTCTTTTGTTTTATTTATGTGGTGGATTACATTAATGGTTTTTCTGATATTAAACCAGCCTTGCATACCTGGTATAAATCCCACTTGATCAGGGTGAATTATTTCTTTGATATGTTGTTGAATTCTATTGGCTAGAATTTTGTTGAGGATTTTTGCATCTATGTTCATGAGGGATATAGGTCTGTAATTTTCTTTTTTTGTAATGTCTTTACCTGGTTTTGGTAGCAGGGAGATGGTGGTTTCATAGAATGAGTTGGGTAGTATTCCGTCATTTTCTATGCTTTGAAATACCTTTAGTAGTAGTGGTGTTAACTCTTCTCTGAAAGTTTGGTAGAACTCTGCAGTGAAGCCGTACGGGCCAGGGCTTTTTCTTGTTGGGAGTTTTTTGATTACCTTTTCAATCTTTTTTTTTGTTATGGGTCTATTTAGTTGTTCTACTTCTGAATGTGTTACTTTAGGTAGGTAGTGTTTTTCTAGGAATCCATCCATTTCTTCTAGGTTTGCAAATTTGTTAGAGTACAATTTTTCATAATAATCTGATATGATTCTTTTAATTTCGGTTGGGTCTGTTGTGATGTGGTCCTTCTCGTTTCTTATTTGGGTTATTTGTTTCCTTTCCTGTATTTCTTTAGTCAGTCTGGCCAATGGTTTATCAATTTTGTTAATTTTTTCAAAGAACCAGCTTTTGGCTTTGTTAATTCTTTCAATTGTTTTTCTGTTCTCTAATTCATTTAGTTCAGCTCTAATTTTTATTATTTGTTTTCTTCTGGTGCCAGATGGATTCTTTTGTTGCTCACTTTCTATTTGTTCAAGTTGTAAGGACAGTTGTCTGATTTTGGCTCTTTCTTCTTTTTGTATGGGTGCATTTATCGATATAAATTGGCCTCTGAGCACTGCTTTTGCTGTATCCCAGAGGTTTTGATAGGAAGTATTTTCATTCTCGTTGCATTCTATGAATTTCCTTATTCCCTCCTTGATGTCTTCTATAACCCAGTCTTTTTTCAGGAGGGTATTGTTTAGTTTCCAAGTATTTGATTTCTTTTCCCTAGTTTTTCTGTTATTGATTTCTAGTTTTATTGCCTTGTGGTCTGAGAAGATGCTTTGTAATATTTCGATGTTTTGGACTCTGCAAAGGTTTGTTTTATGACCTAATATGTGGTCTACTCTAGAGAATGTTCCATGTGCGCTAGAAAAAAAAGTATATTTTGCAGCAGTTGGGTGGAGAGTTCTGTATAAGTCAATGAGGTCAAGTTGTTTGATTGTTGTAATTAGATCTTCCGTGTCTCTATTGAGCTTCTTACTGGATGTCATGTCCTTCTCCGAAAGTGGTGTGTTGAAGTCTCCTAATATAATTGTGGAGGTGTCTATCTCACTTTTCAGTTCTGTTAAAATTTGATTTATGTATCTTGCAGCCCTGTCATTGGGTGCATAAATATTTAATATGGTTATGTCTTCCTGATCAATTGTCCCTTTTATCATTATGTAGTGTCCTTCTTTATCCTTTGTGGTGGATTTAAGTCTGAAGTCTATTTTGTCAGAAATTAATATTGCTACTCCTCTTCTTTTTTGCTTATTGTTTGCTTGATATATTTTTTTCCATCCTTTGAGTTTTAGTTTCTTTGTGTCTGTGAGTCTAAGGTGTGTCTCTTGTAGGCAGCATATAGACGGATCGTGTTTCTTTATCCAGTCCGTGACTCTCTGTCTCTTTATTGGTGCATTTAGTCCATTTACATTCAGCGTAATTATAGATAAATAAGTGTTTAGTGTTGTCATTTTGATGCCTTTTTATGTGTGTTGTTGACAATTTCATTTTTCCACATACTTTTTTGTGCTGAGACGTTTTTCTTAGTCAATTGTGAGATCCTCATTTTCGTAGTGTTTGACTTTATGTTTGTTAAGTCGTTACGTTTTTCTTGGCTTTTATCTTGAGTTATGGAGTTGTAATACCTCTTTGTGGTTACCTTATTTTTTACCCGTATTTTTCTAAGTAAAAACCTAACATGTATTGTTCTATATCGCCTTGTATCCCTCTCCTTATGGCAGTTCTATGCCACCTGTATTTAGTCGCTCTTTTTGATTATTGTGATCTTTTAGATTTTGACTTCAGTGATTCCCTGTTATGAGCATTTTTTTTTAATTAATCTTAATTTGTTTTTGTGATTTCCCTATTTGAGTTGATATCAGGATGTTCTGTTTTGTGACCTTGTGTTGTGCTGGTATCTGATATTATTGATTTTCTGACCAAACAATATTCTTTAGTATTTCTTGTAGCTTTGGTTTGGTTTTTGCAAATTCTCTAAACTTGTGTTTATCTGTAAATATCTTAATTTCGCCTTCATATTTCAGAGAGAGTTTTGCTGGATATATGATCCTTGGCTGCCAGTTTTTCTCCTTCAGTGTTCTGTATATGTCGTCCCATTCCCTTCTTGCCTGCATGGTTTCTTTTGAGTAGTGTGAACTTATTCTTATTGATTCTCCCTTGAAGGAAACCTTTCTTTTCTCCCTGGCTGCTTTTAAAATTTTCTGTTTATCTTTGGTTTTGGCAAGTTTGGTGATAATATGTCTTGGTGTTTTTCTTTTTGGATCAATCTTAAATGGGGTTCGATGAGCATTTTGGATAGATATCCTTTCGTCTTTCATGATGTCAATGAAGTTTTCTGTCAGGAGATCTTCAACTATTTTCTCTGTGTTTTCTGTCCTCCTTCCCTGTTCTGGGACTCCAATCACACGCAAGTTATCCTTCTTGATAGAGTCCCACATGATTCTTAGGGTTTCTTCATTTTTTTTAATTCTTTTATCTGATTTTTTTCGGCTATGTTGGTGTGAATTCCCTGGTCCTCCAGATTTCCCACTCTGCATTCTAATTGCTCGAGTCTGCTCCTCTAATTTCCTATTGCGTTTGTCTAATTCTGTAATTTTATTGTTCATCTTTTGGATTTCTACATGCTGTCTCTCTATGGATTCTTGCAACTTATTAATTTTTCCACTATGTTCTTGAATAATCTTTTTGAGTTCTTCAACTGTTTTATCAGTGTGTTCCTTGGCTTTTTCTGCAGTTTGCCTTATTTCGTTTCTGAGATCATCCCTGATGTCTTGAAGCATTCTGTAAATTAGTTTTTTATATTCTGTATCTGATAATTCCAGGATTGTATCTTCATTTGGGAAAGATTTTGATTCTTTTGTTTAGGGGTTGTAGAAGCTTTCATGGTCTGCTTCTTTATGTGGTTTGATATGGACTGCTGTCTCCGAGCCATCACTGGGAAACTAGTTTTTCCAGAAAATCTGCTAAAAAAATTGCAGTCAGATCCCTGTCAGAACTGCCTTTGGATTATAACTGCCGCCTTGTTCCCTGTAAGGATGAAAGTCTGAGACTTGGATCATATATGCTTGGCTGTAGCTGGTTCTGTGTTTTTAGTCCAATTAGGGATGGATTTTTGGTCCCTGGGTTTTTTCTGGTTCCTTCTCTCAGACCAGACGAGTGGATTAGGAAAAGACCAAAAGAAAAAAAAAAGGGAGGGGAACCAAAGCCGCCGCGGAGCCGGAGCCGTTCTCCCTCTGGCTCAGGAAATTCCAATGTTAATGATGCCGCCTGGGGAGGGTGGGGGTGGGATCAGAGAGATAGGAGCGTAGCACCTCGGAATATAGCCAGAGTTGCTTGTCTTGCTTGGAATGACTATTTTATCTGAGATTCCCGAGGGGCATGTCGCCTATGTGTGCTGGCTGTGTGGAGATTGCCACCGGGGATCTGGTCCACTGAAGCCGCTGTCAGATCCTCCGCTGCCAGTCCAATGCCCAGCGTTAAGGTTCCCCTGCTGGGACGCTGCACTCCCGACTCCAAAATCAGTCACTGCCTCCCGGGGACTTCTCGTCCCTCCAGCCGCGTCGCCGCGTTGCCCCCTTGGACTGGCTGGGCCCCCTCCCGGGGTTAGTTCAGGGGAGTTGAGCAGCTCCCCGTGCTTGTGCCGTGACAGCACCCAGTCAAATGCCCGGCAGCACAATTCCCCGGCTGGGACGCTGCTCTCCCAGCTCCAAGACCAGTCACTGCCTCCCAGGGACTTCTCCCACTGGCTGCATCGCCACGCCGCCTGCGCGGACCGGCTGGGCCCCCTCCCGGGGTGAGTTCGCGGGGGTAGGGCTGTGCCCCTTGTTTGCGCCATCAGCTCCCCTGGACCCTGACCTAAACCGGCCGCCAAGGTTACCTGACTGGAACGCTGGCTCCTGGCTCCAAAAACAGTTGCTGCTTCCCCATATTTGTTCATTTTTCGTCTCTAAATCTGTGTTTGTTGTTCAGGGTTCGTAGATTGTTATGTATGTCATCAGTTCACTTGTTTTTCTGAGTCTTTGTTGCAAGAGGGATCAGAGGTAGCATCTACTTAGTCCGCCATCTTGGCCCTGCCTCCAACATCCCCATTTATTTTTTCTTCTTCTTAGTTTTCTTACTTGCAGTTTCTTATTCCTTTCTGTTCAGTCCGTCTTAAACCAACTCCAGGAAAACTTTCCCTACTTCTCCACCTTAACAAAGATTTCTTAACAATAGAGCCAAGGACCTCCACATTGCTAAATCCAATGGTCAATTTTCAGCCATCATTTTGCTAGATCTATCAGCAATATTGGAAATAGCTGATCACTTTTACTTCCTTGATATATTCACTTGGTTTCTGATATCACACAGTTTCTTGGTTTTCCTTCTACTTCATGTGTCACTCCTCATTCTCCTTTGTGAGTTCTGCCTTTTTCACTTCACCATTCAAAGTTATAGAGTGCACCAGGGCTCAGTCATTGGTCCTAACTTTTTTCTTCTGTCAGTACATACTGCTTCAGTAAATGCATCCAATCCTGTAGTCTTAAAAGTTATTCAAATGCTGAATACTCAAAAATTTATGCCTGCATTCCAGACCATGCTCCCTAACTCCACACTTACATACATCTAACCATGTGTTCAAATCTTCACTTAGATATCCAAGAATATTATGTTTTCTAATTGAACTACTGGAAGCAGCAGTCAAGAAATCAAAACACGCATTGCCCTGGGCAAATTGCCTGTAAGAGGTCTCTTTAAAGTGTTAAAAAGCAAAGATGTCACCTTGAGGACTAAGGTGCACCTGACCCAAGCCACGGTGTTTCCAATCATCTCATACACATGCGAAAGCTGGACAATGAATGAGGAAGACTGGAGACGAATTGATGCCTTTGAATTGTGGTATTGGTGAAGAATATTGAATATACCATGGACTGCCAAAAGAATGAACAAATCTGTCTTGGAAGAAGTATAACCAGAATGCTCCTTAGAAGCAAGGAGGGCAAGATTACGTCTCACATACTTTGGACATGTTATAAGGAGGAATCAGTCCCCAGAGAAGGACGTCATGCTTGGTAAAGTAGAGGGTCAGAAAAAATGAGGAAGATCCTCAAAGAGATGCGTTGACACAGTGGCTGTGACAATCGGCTCAAGCATAACAACAACTGTGAGGTTGGTGCAGGACTGAGTAGTGTTCTGTTGTGCATAGGGTTGCTATGAGTTGGAACCGACTCAACAGCACCTAATAACAACAACAATAACAATTGAACTACTAAAAATGACAAAAGTCCCAATTGTTACTGATAATTAGAAGTTGTAGCAGAAATAAGATTAAAAGGTCAGGGGCCTCTTTTTTTATATACTTTTTATTGTGCTTTAAGTGAAAGTTTACAAATCAAGTCAGTCTCTCACGTAAAAACTTATATACACCTTACTACATATTCCCAATTACTCTCCCCTCAATGAGACAACCCACTCCCTCCTTCCACTCTTTCTTTTCACGTCCATTTTGCCAGCTTCTAACCCCCTCTACCCTCCCATCTTGCCTCCAGGCAGGAGATGCCAACATTGTCTCAAGTGTCCACCTGATCCGAGAAGCTCACTTCTCATCAGCATCCCTCTCCAACCCATTGTCCAGTCCAGTCCATGTCTGACGAGTTGGCTTCAGGAATGGTCCCTGTCCTGGACCAACAGAAGTTTTGGGGCCATGACCACGAGGGTCCTTCTAGTCTCAGTCAGACTATTAAGTCTAGTCTTTTTATGAGCATTTAGGATCTGTATCCCACTGTTCTCCTGCTCCCTCAGGGGTTCTCTGTTGTGCTCCCTGTCAGGGCAGTCATCGGTTGTAGCCAGGCACCATCTAGTTCTTCTGGTCTCAGGATGATATAGTCTCTGGTTCAAGTGGCCCTTTCTGTCTCTTGGGCTCGTAATTGCCTTGTGTCCTTGGTGTTCTTCATTCTCCTTTGATCCAGGTGGGTTGAGACTCATTGATGCATCTTAGATGGCCACTTGCTAGTGTTTCAGACCCCAGATGCCACTCTTCAAAGCGGGATCCAGGATGTTTTCTTAATAGATTTTATTATGCCAATTGACTTAGATGTCCCCTGAAATCATGGACCTCAAAACCCTGCCCCTGCTTCCCTGACCTTCGAAGGTCAGGGGCCTCTTTTAACCTTCTGATGACATATCCTGCCTAAGAACTTGGAATACAGACAAGGGCAAGTCAAGGGTCAGTACTGGAGAAGCATCAACGATATGTCACATTTAATCCAGGGCATAAAAGAGAGTTAAAAGAACATCTAAAGAACAATATCAAAGCTAAAAAAATGGGAATCCTAGTGAAAATCACCAAGAGCTCAGTAAAGAGGTGCTAAAACAATTATGAACGAGACACAAGAAAAATAAACTGGCAACAGCAAATCCGGGAAGGACAAGACTCTAGGAGAAAATGTAAGTCAATTTGAGAGCCTCAGGGAGAAAATCTTGATAGCTTGCGAATGCTTTTAAGGTACCACCTTTTCCTTTCTATTTCTGTTGCGGAACCACTCATGGGTAACAATTGCCGTCAGATAACTTCTTGTGCTTTATAAAGAAATTATTCCAAAGGGGAGGAGAAAAAAAAAAAAGAAGAAAGATAAAAGTATATGCCTGTCTTACATGAAAGTATGGGTTAAACTTCATATTTAACTAAGAAATGCCATTTTGGGGTCATTTAAATGAGAGAATGAACTCAATTTTATTGAACAGACACTTCAGAAGATATTTTACAAACATTAGCTAGTAATTCTTACAACGTTATGATATAATTACTAACCCTGTCTTAAAAACAAAAACAATCGATGTCAAGTCTGTTCCGGCCCCACGTGTGTCAGAGTAGAACTGTGCTCCATAAAGCTTTCAATGTCTGCGACGTTTCAGAAGTAGATCCCAAGGACTTTCTTCTGAGCTCTTCTGAGTGGACTCAGACCACCGGTCTTTCAGCTAAACACTTAATCATTTGCTCTACCTAGGCAGTTTAACTTCATCTGACTTGTAAGTAAAATGAGGTCATTTGAGGTTAACCGGATTTCCAAGTCTTTTGGATAGTGTTTGGACTCTTTCCACAATGCTATTTTGATCCTTTACATGATTGTGAAATAACAGAAATGCAGGGATGACCCTGGGCCACATTATAAAAATTGTCTTTGTTTCTTCCTCTATCATCTGGAAAATTTTCTTCACATTAAGCTCTTCCTTGATTCTCATCTTTGTAGGCAACCCATCCTCACTTAGTTCCTTTTGCCAAAGGGAAAAAAAAATTAATAATTTTATTCCCACCAAAGTAAATATGTTACTTATATTTGGAAAAGAAGTGTGATTGTTAGGATAGCAATCAATTCAAAAGAATAAACAGTGAATGATAAAATTTGAGATGATATGGGACACAGATCGATAGAAAACTTTAAGACTCAAGTCACACAAAGGGGTTGGCTGAGTATTTCCTCTGTCTGGTATGAGTCAGAATCCACTCAATGGCAATGGATTATGGTATGAGAATAGCTTCCTTGAAGAATAAATACTGGTTCTTCACAGTAACTTTTCCCATATTATGTACTCAGATATTAATCATGTTTTTAAGAAAAAGGACTGTTTGATCAAATAGGCTGAAGATCAAAGAAGAACTGACAACTTTGAATTACGGTGTTGGTAAGGAATATTGAATATACCATGGACTGCCAAAAGAATGAAAAAATCTGTCTTAGAAGAAGTACAGCGAGAATGCTCTTTATAGCCAAGGATAGTGAGACATTGTCTTACATACTTTGGACGTGTTATCAGGAGGGACCAATCCCTGAGGAAGGACTTCATGCTTGGTAAAGTAGAGTGTCAACAAAAAGGAGGAAGACCTTCAATGAGATGGACGGACACAGTGGCTACAACAATGGGCTCAAGCATAGCGACGATTGTGATAATGGTGCAGGACCAGGCAGTGTTTCACTTTGTTGCATAGCGTCACTATGAGGGAATCGACTTGACGGCACCTAACAACAACAACTTGTGTATTTACTTTTTTTTTTCTTAACATATGTCTATTCTTCCATGTTCTACATACTGTACCGCTGCTGCTGTTGTTAGTTGTTGTCAGATCGGTTTCAACTCATGTTGACCCTGTATGTGCACAGTAGAACTGTTCCATAGGGTTTTCAAGGCTGTGACTTTTCGGAAGCAGATCACCAGGTCTGTCTTGTGAGGAGCCTCTTGGACAGGTTCAAATGGTCAACCTTTCTGCTAGTTGTGTATCACTTAGCCATTTGCACCTCCCAGAGATTCATGTACTATACAAATCAGAAGTACAGAAAGGTCAAAGTTTTCTTACTGGTTATATTCTAGTTAGGTGCAGATAAATAATAAGCAAATGAAAGCTAAATGAAAGATATAATCAGATAATGACAAATGTGATAAAGGAAATAAAAGAAGGTTTTTTTTTTTTAGTGTCATGGGGCTTGAAAACAAATAAAGAAGACTGAAGAAGAATTGATGCCTTTAAATTATGGTGTTGGTGAAGAACATTAAATACATCGTGGGCTTCCAGAAGAACAAACACATCTGTCTTGGAAGAAGTACAGGCAGAATGCTCCTTAGAAGTGAGGATGGTGAGACTTTGTCCTATGTACTTAGTACGTGTTATCAGGAGGGACCCGTCCGTGGAGAAGAACATCATACTTGGAAAAGCAGAGGGTCAGCAAAAAAGAGAAAGACCTTTAAGGAGTTGAACTGACACAGTGGCTGCAAGAGTAGGCACAAATAAAGAAACTATTTTGAGAATGATCCAGGACCGGGCAGTGTTTCGTTCTGTTGTATATAGGCTCACTATGAGTTGGAACTGGATCAACAGCACCTAACAACAACAGTGTGATAGAGAGGGATTGGATGCATATGTGAATAGTCATTAATATAACAGCTGAGTTAGAATTTTCAAGAATTTACTATATAGAAACTCATATTACTCTCTCCCCATTCTTCCCCACCAAGAGAAGTTGATTCTAACCCATATCTAAACGGCTCTGGTGACCATGGGGTAACTTCAGACCCCATGTCTGATGGGGTAATATCAGACAATTTGTAAAAAATGATTCTACAGCAAAAATAAGTCTATGGATAATCTTTGAGGATTAGATTCTGAAAATTGAAATAATCATCCTAACTCTGATAACCTTATAAGGTGTTGAAGATAAAAAAGTTAATGTAAATGAAATCACTTTATAAGATGGAGAAGGAATGAAAATTGTAACCTATTATTCCAAAAATAGAAAAACAATATTAATTGAAAATGCCATTTATTAATAAATTAGAAAAAATTAAATATATTTTTATGCCCGGGTACAAATTTTCTGACCCTGATGGTGGCCCTCCAGGAACAGATATTACTTCTGTGTGGGAGGTCGAATCCAGAGATGGGATTTGACTCAGGTTCCTTCCTGTTGCTATATTCTAACTATTTAAAATTGTGGCCATTCTGTAATTGAGATACACATCACAGTGCATGAACAAATGACTGAATTGTTAACATTGTGGTCTAGGTTTCTGCATGTTGGCCTGGTCTTAGTGACATTCTGCTTCTGAGAACACCCTATTATTAAGGTGGGTGAATGGGAATTCACTGGGGTGGGGATTAGCCTCTGTCAGTGGAGATCTAGCCTCGAGGGCTACAACTGAATGGTATAAATCTGTGCCTTGTCACAGCTGTTCAAACATGCCCTCTGCCCTCTTATATCCCAAAGGAGAGCATTGGATCCATGATGTATCTTCTGAGAAACTGAACAAAAACAGTTTCTACTTTGATCTTAACATACAATCCGCTGAGATTCAAAAGAGACCTGAATGATTCAGTAAATTCTCTGCTTGGCTCCCTCGTCAGCAATCCTTTTTAATTGGAAAGAATATAAATAAATCCCTTGGTAAAACAGAATGTACACTTCTTCATTAGATTCATAGATACCTACAACTTCTGCTTTAAATCTCTCTTCAAAAGCAATAAAAATCGTAGTTCGACAAATTTGACCAGTATTTAATGATTGGATGGCTTTTCTCCATTTATATCCTGGACAGCTTACTTCCACAGTAAGAAAAACTAAGCTGGAATCATTTCACCTGGTTCTTGGACTCTCTGGAGAAGTTGCTTTATGCGAACGAATCTTGGGTGAGATAAGATCTTGGATTAGACTTGAAATGATTAGAGTCTTTATTTCTACAACTTTCCACTTTTGACCAACTCTAAAAACTAAGCTCTAAGTGTTAACTTTATTAATGTATTCTTTTTCCTAAAATTAGTGATGTTTAGAGGGTAATGCTTAAATTTTAGATTGACAGTTTTAATTTAGGAATGAGCTGAATTTTTGTATTTCTTTATAGGTAAAACAAAACAACTACAAAATTTTCTTATAAGCAGGTTTACCTCTAGGAATGACGGTGGTGGTGGTGACAGTGGTGATGGCAATGACAAAGATAGCAGTGGTGGCAGTAGTAATGATTGTGGTGGTGGCAGTGTTGGTGATGATACTGGTGTTGGTGGTAATGGCAGTAGTAGTTGCAGTGTTGGCGACGACAGTGGTGACCACAGTGATGAAGGTGGTGGTAGTGGTGGGGACTGCCTTGGTAATGCTGGTGGTTTGGTGACGGTGAGGATAGAGGTAATTTAGGAGCATTCTGTGGAAACACTGAGAAATTATTGTAGATTCCAATACCAAAAATTAAAACATTATTGCCACTTCCGTTCTACAAAATTCTGCTGGAGTTAGTTACAAACCCACAAATTTGCCATTAATTTTTATGAAAACAAAGCAAAACATGGGGTAATATATGCACTAAAGAGGTTACTTTAAAGTACTTTAACGGTAAGAGAAAAACCTAGCTTGATACTCAGGAAGCTTCAGAGCTACAAGTCCACTGACTATATAAAACTGACAGTCCAAGTGCAATCACTAGAGCCATCTAGGTACTTAGATTTCGATGGAGGTATTATATATAGCCCAGGTGAATTCAGAAAGAAATATCAGCTCCAGAGTCCAGCTTCCTGGATTCAAAAGCAGGCTATATTATGCAGTAACTCTGTGGACTCAAGGAAGTGAACAAGTCACTATGCTTAATAAATGTTATTGTTATTACAGTTATTATTTTGAGATGAGTACATCGATTATTGACAAATCTACTTAGAGAAAGAATAATTGTCCTTTATGAAAGGAGTTTAAATGTTTACTTACTAAAAATTCTTCTGAATTATATTCTGATAAAGAATGCATGCTTCTATAATAATAAAAATAATACAAATGAAAAGGAATTGATATAAACAAGAAAGACAAAACTGATAGAAACATAAAAGCTGTCTAATACCTTATTGTCAGGCATGACCATTTTGTAAGGAGAATTTACCAATATCTTTTTTTTTTATCCAAGTGGATCCCTGGTGGCACAGTGGATAAGAGCAACAGCTGCTAATCAAAAGGCTAGCAGTTCAAATCCATCAGCCGCCCCTTGGAAAACGTTTGGAGTAGTTCTACTCTGTCCTGCAGTGTTCTGAGTTGGAATCAACTTGACGGCAATGGGTTTGGTTTGGTTATCCAAGTGTAAAATGTTCCTATCCTGTGATTTTACAATTCTATTGCAGAAACTCACTTTACAGAAATACTTAAATCTATTGCTATATATCTTTACCTGTATCTATATTGTTATAACCTGGCCCAGTTGCTGTCTAGTTGATTCTGACTAACAGTGACCCTAAAGGACGTGGTAGAACTGCCTCACAGGGTTTCCAAGGAGCATCTGGTGGATTCCAACTTACCATCTTAGCTCTTAACCACTGTGCCAAAACTCATAGCAACCCTGTAAAACAGAGTAGAGCTGCCCCTATAGAGTTTCCAAGGAGCACCTGGAAACTGTTCAGCAGCTGCAGGTCTGAACCACTATGCAACCAGGGTTTCCCTGATATAGTCATAGATATATCAATACAAGACATTCACTGTAGCATTGTAGCAGCAGAAAATTGGGAATATTATAAATCTCCTTATACTGACCTGGAATGTTGTCAATGATAAATCATTGATTAAAATTCAATGTACAGTGCATTTGCATACATGATGCCAGCAATGTTTATATAAATTTATATTATTAAAATGCATTTATAAATATGCAAATTCAATATTTCTAAATAAAAATGCAAATCTGGAAGGATAAATGACTTTTAGCTAATTACACAGCTAAAAAGCGTTCCAGAAGTCGAAATTAGAACCTGATGTACATAACTCTAAGACCTTAGCTTTCTGTTCTGCCCTGAACCATGTCTCTTATCCCTCCTTCTGGGTCTTTGCACATGCTGTCCCCCTGCTGGGAATAGCCTTTGTCTAGCTTTAAAACTTCAATAATTTACTTTTCTTTCATTTCTTCAGTTATCACTTATTTCTTTGTCATTATTTTAAATTTACTAGGTCTGCCCTTATTTAAGGAAACAAGCCACATCTGATGCTTTTTATTGTTCAAATTTGCAGCATCCTCTGAGTTTTTAAAATACTTGTTGTCTGCTTAAATAATTAGGGAATAAGAGGGAAGTGGACTGACAAAGAAAAAGAAAAATGTTAACTAAGATTGTCCCTTTCTTCATTTGAGCGGTCTTTCGAAAATGTTCTTCAGTGAACCATTGTGGAAAGAGAAAAGAAATATCACAAAAGTAGCTGAGGGTTGTGATTCAGAGCTGAATTGGAAATTTGGGGTATGGTTTGATCCTTGATTATGGCTGAAGCAAGTCTAGAAATACAAATGTTTACCGACTAAAGCTGATAGCTGTCATCATTGAGTCTGACTGACAGAGAAATAATAGCCAGTCCCTGATATCAAATCCACTCTCAAGCCTGGAGAAAGGGCTAATACTAGTATTCTCTATTCAGTTCAGAGTTCACTGCCGTTTCCTTTTGTTCTATAAAATATCATTAATTGTATTGGTGCCCACTTCATCTTTAGTAATCTATTAAGAACCTTGAGAAATGTGAAGTCCCAGGTGATACAGTTTATGGCCTCGGCTGCAAACCAAAAGGTTAGAGGTTTGAATACACCCAGAGATACCTCGAAAGAAAGGCCTGGCAATCTATTTCTGAAAAATCAGCCATAGAAAACCCTATTGCTCACAGTTCTACTCTGACATTCATGGGGTCACCATGAGTCAGAATCTACTCCATGGCATCTGGTCTAGACTTTGGTTGGCAAGTAACTGTCACTATGTTGAGAGCATTATGAATTTCCCCTGAGATTCATTCTGTCAGAGATATGTGAGAAATAAAGCTGTCCAGCTTCCACTAGAATCCACAGGTATCTTTTAAAAATGTAAGCCTGATTTATAATTCAGGCTATTTACAATTAAGAAATTATAATACTCTTTTGTTTTATACTCTCCCTTGGTTTCCCATTGCCCTCAGAAATTCCTTGCCTTGTCCTAAAATTCTCTGGTTTACCTGGTTACTGCCTCTACCTCTCCAAACACACATTGAGCCAAATGAATGACGCCAAATAGTCACTAACTATAAACACTATGTTGCTTTTTTAGATTTTCCGACTCTCAGCCAGCGCTCATATCAGTACCTGGTAAATGCGAAACCAAAACAATGTGACTGAATTCATTCTTTTGGGTCTTACGAAAAACCCAGAGCTGAGGAAAATATTTTCTGCTGTGTTTCTAATCATGTATGTTGTCACCATGTTGGGAAACCTACTCATTGTGGTAACTATGACTGCAAGTCAGAGTCTGAGGTCACCTATGTATTTTTTCCTTACTTCCTTGTCCCTCATGGATGCCATCTTTTCTTCTGTCGTCGCCCCCAAGATGATTGTGGATTCCCTCTCTGAGAGCACTACCATCTCCCTCAAAGGCTGTATGACCCAGCTCTTTGCAGAACATTTCTTTGGTGGAGTGTCAATCATCCTTCTCATTGTGATGGCCTATGACCACTATGTGGCCATCTGTAAGCCCCTGCACTACAGGACCATCATGAGTTCTCGGATGTGCTGCCTGCTGCTGGGAGGGGCCTGGGTGGGAGGATTTTTGCATGCAATGATACAGCTTCTCTTCATGTACCAAAAACCTTTCTGTGGTCCCAATGTCATTGATCACTTTATGTGTGACTTGTTTCAGTTGCTGACACTGGCCTGCATGGACACCTGCGTCCTGGGCCTCTTGGTCATCCTCAATAGTGGGGTGATGTGCGTGACCATCTTTCTTATCCTCATTGTCTCCTACATGATCATCCTCTGCTCTTTGAAGTCTTATAGCTCTGAAGGATGGCGCAAAGCCCTGTCTACCTGTGGCTCCCACCTCACAGTGATTGTCTTGTTCTTTGTGCCATTTGTTTTCTTGTACGTAACACCTGTGGCCACTTATCCCATAGACAAGGCAATGGCTATGTCGGAGTCTATCATCACACCCATGTTAAATTCCTTGATCTACATCCTGAGAAGCACAGAGGTGAAAAATACCATGAAGAAACTTTGGATGCAATGAGAGACTTTAGATGGCAAGTAACTGTCATCATGCTGAAAACATTATGAGTTTCTCCTAAAGAGAAGTCATTCTTTCCAAGATGTGTGAGAAATAAAACAGCCCAAGTTCCAGAAGAATCCAGAGGGATCTTTTAGAAATACAAGTCTGATTTATTGTTTAGGATATTTACAACATAGAAATTATGATACTGATTTTCAAGGTTTCTTTTCTTCCTCCTAATCTCATCCTTGTGGTGGTTACCCTTTCCCCTTTAGCCTTCCCAGGTCAGTCCTTTTACCTCACTACTGGAACTCCATTATCAGATCTAAGAGCTATAATTCATTTTGTAGTTTTTCCTGTTTACAGGTAAAGTTTAACTATACAAACTTTTGTCCATAAAATGTACCTTTCACATGTGTGCACACAAGTTATTTCTCAAATTCGAGTACTGTGTAAGCCCTTCCTAAGGAGAAATCAGTTCTTTTGAATTTCGGCAATGATACGAATCATGATTTCACATTTCTAATGTAACGAGGTGTTAAGATTGAAATTTTGGCTACACATGATAAGTGAAATTACAAAGTGCGTTCCAGATCACACCATACCTGCTACTACAGTGAAGGCAGTGAATGATGAAGATAAGAACCCTCACAACTAAGTAAAGAATATGAAACCTGGTCAGTATAAACTGGAAGAGTGGTTTGTGAGAACAGCTTTGGATGTAGAGAATTCCCCTGCCCCACCATGGGAGTAGAGGTATGCCTGCCTCTCATGTCGGTACTCGTTTCTCTGATGTTTCTGTGGAAGGACATGTTTGGAGTTACCTACTCTGCCATTTGGCTGACATCACCTCCTACTTTAATTTTTAATTGTCTGTCAACCAGAGGTCATAGTACCTTAAAATTCCAGTCAAGTACCTTAAAATTTGTTTGTATTTGTGAGTGTGTGTGCATTTACACATACATGTGTACGTGCATGCTGAAAGGGCACTTCTAGAGAGTGCTATTCTGACAGACTAGCATATGATCCTCCACATTGGTGGCTGCAGGGACTGAGATCAGAAAAATCTAGGCAGAAAGAGAGACTTAGTGGTATCAGCACAGGATTGCCCAGTAGGGCAGGCTCAGCTACAGGTGTCCAATGTATCATCTTCAAGGAGCATCCTATCAAATGCTCATACTGGCAAAATGACAATCTGAATTCTGCAACTTTCCAGTCTCCTACAGATTGGCTCATGTTGACCAAATTCATATGGTACTAGAAAAAGATTTGTAAAAGGAATTTGGTGGACACACATGCACACGATTATCCTGTGATTAGTCAGCACATTTCTTTCTGGAGAAAAATGTCTACAAGAAGTTAAATTACCAAGTGAAAATGGTCAGGTGTTGATAGAATCCAAGTAAGGCTCATTATAGGTTGTTTACAATGGTTATGAGCTTTAAGTACTCATAGTCTAATGCAGTCCTCTCAGAATATTAAATGTGTATATAATGGACCAATAACATGTTGATATACATTGACTGCTTCCTGTTAGGACTGTTTCCTGTTAGGAGTATTTCACCTTTCCTGTCCATGTAACAAAAACTAATGTGTTAAGGAAGTGTAAATTAAATACACCATATTTATCAGCTGAAGTCATAATTTGCTACGCCATAACTTTTTCATGGCATTTTTCACTTCTGCATTCCTCAGTATATATATCAGAGGGTTGAGAAAGGGTGTCCCAATTGTATAAAACACAGCCACCATCTTGTCCACTGGAAATGTAGCTGGTGGGTGTGTGTACATGAATATACATGGACCAAAAAACATGACTACCACAATAAAATGGGAGATGCAGGTAGAAAGAGCTTTTCACCTTCCTTCTGCACTGTGGTTTCTCAGAGAGTATCAAATGACAACATAGGATATAAGCAAGAGCGTGAAACTCATCATGCATATGGCCCCACTATTGGACACAGCAGCAAACTTATCACATAGTGTCCATGCAGGCAAGTTTCAACAAGGGCTGCAAGTCACACAAATAGTTATCAATCACATTGGGACCACAGAAGGACAATATCAAAGCCAAGGAAATCTGTATTGAAGAATGGATACAAGATCCCACCCAGGCCAGAATCACCAGCACACCACAGACACCTGCTCATGGTGGTTGTTTATATTGCAGCAGCTTTCAAATGGCCACATAGTGATCAAAAGCCATGAGGATGAGCACAAATATCTCCATACACCCAAAGAAATGGGCTGCAAAGACCTGAGTCATGCGCTCACGGTAGGAAATGGTCTTCTTCTAGGATAGAGCATCCGCAATCAACCTGGGTGCCGTAGTTGTAGAAAAGCAGACATCAGCAAAGGACGGGTAGAATAGGAAAAAGTACTTGGGACTCCCAAGGGTATGACTTGTCTTAATAGTCACCACAATGAGAAAATCCCCCAGCAGAGTCAAAAGGTAAAGAATCAAGAAGATTCCAAATATTGCTTTCTGCTTTTCAGCATCCTGTGTCAACCCAAACAGAATGAATTCGGTCACACTGTTATTCATCACTATGTAAGTGGCTGTAGGTGGGATGAATTTGACAAAGGTTTAATCTGCAGAGAGAAAAAAAGTGACATTTTGGGAAAATCATTTGGCTAAACTCTGAATTAATTGGTTCTGTTCCATGTTCTGTTACCTCCAATTACCTTTGGCGTGCACCAAAATTCCCCAGGAATCTTTGTAAATCTACAGATGCACAGACCTCTCCCAGATTTATCTGTTGATTCATTTAGAAACTGTCTGATTGGCCCAGCACTTTTGTATTTTTTGAATAAAAAAATTATATATATATATATATATGCCTCCTTTACAAACTTTGATTTTTTACCAAGACTGAGAACTATAAAACTTGTTCTTTCCCTGGGCAAGTGACTTAACTGCTTTGAAACTTGGCCTTCATATGAAAAATGAAGTACCAATATCTGCTCTACCTTATTCTGAGTTATCATGAGAATTTAAAAAAAGATTTACACACAGACATTTACATGACTATGTGTTTGATGGAAACCCTGGTGGCGTAGTGCTTAAGTGCTACGGCTGCTAACCAAAGGGTCGGCAGTTCAAATCCGCCAGGCTCTCCTTGGAAACCCAATGGGGCAGTTCTACTCTGTCCTATAGGGTGGCGATGAGTCGGAATAGACTTGATGGCACTGGGGTTTTTTTTATATGTTTGATGCATTATGCATCTTATCTATGTGCTTTGAAATCTGAAAAACACCATTCCAATGTAATTAAGCAATAATTTTATTGTTGGAGAATTCCTTCTTAAGAACATATTTTCAGTTCTGTTGACTCATTTTTGTGTCTATTATCCCTGGCTCTTTAGGATCTTGAGTGGTATATGCTTTACAACTAAACTGTTTTGACAATTTATCATCTATGCCTCTAGTAGTCAAGATGTGAGCTTCTCTGATGTTCATGACATAATGAATGTCTGGATGATGTTTGTCTTACTTATCTAGTGCTGCTAGGATAGAATTACCACAAATAGGTGCCTTTAACAAACAGGGGGCTAGAAGTTTGAATTCAGGGTGCTTTCTGTCTCTGTTGGCTCAGAGGAAGGTCCTCGTCTCTTTGAGCTTCTGTTCCTGGGTAATCTTCATGTGGCTTAGTATCTTTCCTCCCCTATCTTGCCTTCCCAGCTTTCTTGTTTCATCTGTTTTATCACTAATTCTGTCTCATTAACATAAAAAAGACAACCCATCCCCAAATAGGAATATAACCACAGGCATAGAAGCTAGGATTTACAACACGTTTTGGGAGGGTGCAATTCAACCCACAGCGATGCTTTTGGTTGGCATGATGGAGGGAAACTACTCTTTATCTTTGTCTTGAACTTATTCCCTTAACTTAGCTTTAAAATAGAATATTGAGCTTCTCTATCTATAAATTTGACTTGCATATACTTTCTAATATTCTAACAACCTCAGTATTGTTTTTACTCATATATAACCTTCTTTATTCTGAATTCCCCAGGATACTTCTTCTAAAAACTTTATTTGGAGATCATTAATAAAGTAAGACATTATGCAATATGTACTAGAAGAGAAGAAACCACATGCAGAGAGAAAAGCACAAATTTCTCAAGGATAGATTGAAAAAAAAAGTGAAGAATTCAAAATTATGTAAAAAGTGAGCTATAATTTTAACTGGAAAGATCCAAGTTCCAAACCAAGTTCTATTAGATGTAAACTTTCAGACTTAGAACTGAGAGGAGATATGTTAGCAGAGTGATCAATACATAGAGTCTGAAGTCACATTGTCTAGTTTCAAACCTCACCCCACTGTTCATCAGAGGTGTGACATTTAACAAGTTCTTTGATATCTCTGTGCTTTGTTTTCTTCATCTGTAAAACAGAAATAATAAAATAATATATGCTTTAAGGTTGCTGCGAAGATTAAATAACTTGACTTAATCAGATTATTAGATGCCAGTACTCAGTACCCATAATAAGAGTGGTTATTTTCATTATGATTTTCACTACTGGATTTACAAGAGAGATTTTCCATTTTTCAAGAATATTAATTCAAATTTTTTATATATCCATAATAAAGCTATACCATTGCATTAAAATATTAAGTTCCTTTGCTGAGTGGCTGAAATCATATCAGCACTGTGGATGACAATAGTTTTCTTATGATGATCAGAAGCTAGGATTGAGAGTTCTAAATATCTCTAAGACATAAAAAAGAGAAACATCAATCAAAAGTATGTAATAGCATCATTACAAGGGACCCATGATAAGAGGAAAGCAGAGATAAAACAAGATCTTGGTAGTGAACAGTTTGGAATCAAAAGCAAAGGAATGTGGGCATTTAGATGACAAGAAATGAAATAAAAAATTTAGTGGTGGTAAGGCACATGCTATATTAAGAAAACAGATCAGTATGAACCCTCTAGTTTGGTCAGACTCAAAAGCTGTGGTAGAAAAGTTGGAAAAGTAAGTCGCCTTCGTAGCTGAAGGCCATAAAAGCCAAGTTATAAATATCTGATATTCTCTATTGGCAAAGTAGAAAATTTGGAGGCATAAAAACATAACAGCACCTTCTATTAAGATTTATCAGGTACCTACTCCAAGTTGTTTAATGGAATTTAGCCATCTTTTTTTTTTTTTTAACTGAATTTAGTCCATTTGAACTTTGAGCTTTTCTATAACAAAGTGCCTATCTTCTTCAAGATTCTGGAGACCTACTGAAGACTTTCTTTCCGTCCCTGCACTTAGAAAGTCAATGGAGAGGATTCAAGTAGATTCACTGTAAAACACCAAATGAAATCCGTTGCCATGGAGTTAATTTAGACTTCTGACAACTCCGTGTGTTACAGAGTAGGACTGCTCCCGAGGGTTCTCTGGGTTGTAATCCTCACAGAAACAGTTCACCAGGACTTTCTTCCACGGTGCCACTGGGTGGGTTTAAACTGCCACCCTGTAGGTTACTAGACAAGCACAGACCCTGTACACTGCCCAGGGATCTGGATTCACTGTAGCCTCAACAAAATAGAGACTGGCTCTGAAGTTATCCCAAATATGATTCATCAGTGGCTTCAGACTTGTCACTTCCTTTCTTAAAGAAGGATCCAAAGTGCTAACTCTCAACTCATCTCTGTGGGAGGCAAAAAACATGTAGGGAGCCCAGAGAGGTGGATTATAATCTCATCTATGTCTTTAAATGTCACTTGACCTTGGTCAAGTTGGTTCGTACCTAAGCCTGAATATCCTTACTTTCATTGAGGGCGCTCAAGAAAATAATTTTCCTCTCAATTTTAACATAAGAACCTTGTCACACAGTAGAGCAGTCATTAAAATTTAAATAAAAAGTCTCACACAATTAGATGAAATAAAAACAGTATGTATTGCTATACTCGTGTAGGTTTTCACTGTGAGAATGATTAACTCATGCTTAACAAAAATACAGACTGGGATATAATAAAATGGATAGTTCTGGAATTCTTTAAGTGGATTCTCACAAGCTTTTACTGAGATGCCTGTTCTACATTTCTAAACAGCGAAGGAGAACATAAATTCAGCAATCCCCTCTCCCTCATTTTACCCCATTGTCATCCCTTAAAAACACGAAGTTCGCATTCAAAAAAATGTGATGAGTCATAAATAAAATGGTTACTATGATTTTAATAATCTCTGTCTGCGGTGCTCATCATGGCTTTCAAGCCCTCCAGCTCTGTAACAGAATCTTGCTTTTTACTTTTCTTCTCCGGACTTCTGCCAATGCATGCTCCAGTCAAGTCTGACACTTAATGTTTCTCATTAGTATACCCAGACCATCTCATTCCGATTTTTTCACATCCGACGTCAGCTGAACACCCCTACCTCTGCTACAACCTAAACTTTCATTTCTACCTATGGAGAGAGTACCCAGTTCAAAAAACATCTCCTCAGAGAAGCCTATCTGTATTTCCCCAAGTCACTCTCTTGCTAGTGGCCTTCCACAGCCCAAAACTAAATATTTGTTGAATCATGTAGTCCCTGATTATATTCTTCTCTCATTTTTGCTTCAACATCTTTTGTCCATTGATTTTATAATATCGCATGAGTTAAGTAAGGCAAGTTAGCTTTTTTCTACTTTGTGCACTTTGTGTTAAGCTGGGAGGCAGAGTTTAGCAGAGAGCAGTTAGAGTAAATCCAAGACCAAAACCAGTCTTTGGTCTCCATAGCATTCTCTCTAACACTTCACCCTACACTGCCGTACAAAACATCAGTCTCCAGCTATCCAAATAGAGCCAACACAAAGCCCAGGAAACATAAACAGGTAAAGAAGGAAGCTGCTGGCGTGTTCATGCATGGAAATTCCAGAATGGGTAAAACAAAGAGATCAGCATTTTATGTTCATACTTGAAAAATAATACTGAGGAGGGGGTAAAGAAAAAAAAAAAGAGTCAGATCAAAAGGGAAAAAAATAAGTCATTGTGGCTAAGAGAAGGAGGAAGGATCAGGATGGGGATAAAAGGGAGAAATCCCTAGGGCAAGCAAGGGTGAGCAAAGAACTATGTTAGGGATTAAATAGTCTATCCCAGGATTTTATTAAAGAGATTTCTTCTCCCTCCTCCATGCCTCATGTTGTCTTTTTCTCCAACTCCAGAAGTAGGTGTGGTTTTAGGCTCTAAGCAGGGTTGACGGTGGGTCCTGGACACCCAATATTGTATTCACTTATGCATCCTCATGCTTTTCCTGAACTTAAACCTTGCAAATAGTCTGAAGGTAGGATATTCTTTCAGGTTGGTCTTGGTGCCAGGGAATAGTTTGTTTCACCCCCTTTTTTCCATCAGAATTGGCCTCAGAGGCAGGGATGCACCAAGCAGAGCCCAGTGAAAGTTGAGGGTCCCTGAAACATCAGAACCTTCCCATCACTGTGGGAAATACGTTCCTGGAACTTCAAGTTTCTTAGGAGACATAACTAGATGATGGTAACTGTCCTAAAAAAATGGGGTGGTGTTGGAAAATTATACAGAAGCAGCACTGAAATGGGAGGCAAGAGAAAGGAAATATTTCAGCGGGGTTTGAAAAACCTACCTTTTTTCTTGTAAGTGAAGGAATAACATTCAACGGAGAACTCATAGTCTTCTCTTTTTCAATTCTAATTTACTTTGAAGATTAACTATGCACAGTGCATTGCAACATGCAAATTGTACTTGAGATAGGTCTACTGTGGCTTTCTGTTGCAGGAGCTATCAGAAGAGAAAATAAATGCCCCACAGATAACTAACTCTTCCTAGAAGGCCTGAATTAAACTCTATGAAAGGGTCTGTAATGCTAGCAAGAGAAAATTTTTTTAAGTTTCTTATTTCTGCACTTAAAATTTTCTAAAACAAAAAATATTCTCATTATTCTATGGTAGAAATTTTTCTAATGTCAGTTCTACTACCCTCAAAACACTCCCTGACAAAACACATGAATTAAGTATGTCTTTTTCTTCTTCCTTCAGATATTTATAGGGGTTTCATAAAAGTTCACAGATGCCCAGAACTGCATTCCAGCCTCCAGAGGCCAAGGACTGCATTTTTCCCCACTCATCGACTCAACGGCACTGGGTTCAACCCTGAGAGATTGGCTCAATGAGCTACTTTGCACAGCTAGCCCAACAGCACAGCAAACCATGAAAAAATATAGCAGCAAACCATAGGGCCAATTAATCCCAGACAAGGTTGTCCACAGTCAGATTTTGTCCTCAGAGCCCTCCTTTCTACTTCATTTGTCCTAAGGGACACCTCCAATTTCAGTTACCAAGTGTTCATGTAGCCACATCTCTGCCTCCACTTCACCCACACACTCTGCTGTAAGGAACAAGCACACTTTCAAACTCACATTGATATGTAGACCACTAAAAGTTACCAAGGAAAGTTACCAAAGGCTTTCTCCTTTAAGTACAATCTTTTCAAATGGTAGGCAAATCTCAAGTAGGTGTGATGCGATTGAATTCTCTGACTCCATTGCTTATGTTTATGTGACTTTAGACAAGTTTATTAACTTCCCTTACTTTCCTATTATGGAACATATTACTGTTAACTATAATAATTATTATTAATCCTAATAATATTAATAAAATATATAACAGAAATTTACATGAAAATTATGAATTAAATTTTCCACAATTTCTAAAATATTTTGAAGTTGATAAATCAGTAAAAAAAAAAAAGAAGGAAGATGACAGAGGGATTTAAATTTACAACAAGTAACACAAGAACAATTAATTAAAACAAATTTTATTTAAAGATTATTTTTAGCATTGATCTTTTGGACAGAAAAAAACACCAATTTTGAATATGATACTGAAGGAAGTGAGGGACAAGCCATGCAAATATTTGGGGGAAGAATAATTAAGACAGAGGGAGCAAACTGTGCAAAGTTTCTTAGGCAGGAGCATAGCTGGTGTCATGCAAAATGTTGGCAGGAATAATGGTTTATATGTCACAATGGGAAAAAAAGAATTAATAGAGTTAGCAGAAGTAGGCTGTAAATAATGGAGATATGGTTGGAAATTGTTGTTGTTGTATATTGTCGAGATCTGATAAACAGGAGCCAGCTGCAGGATCCAGAACCAATAAAAGCCCACATGCCCTGTCACAATATCCACTTACATTCAATGCAAGCCACATGCCCAAGGAAACTCCCCTTCCACTGATTTACCACTCACAGCAGATCCCATCATGGAGGTGATCACATAACATCAAATCTCATCATGGAACTGATCACAACATCCCGCAACTATCAAACCACTGAGAATGATGGCCTGGCCAAGTTGACACACAACCTTAACCATCACAGTTGGGGAGGAGAGTTAGAATGAAAAATGGAGGCTATGGTGCTGTAAAATATTCCCGGGTGTGCAGTGGTTAAGCACTTGGTTGCTTATCAAAGGTCAGCAGTTCAAACCCACCAGCCACTCCACAGGATAAAGAAGTAGAAGTCTGTTTCTGTAAAGCTTTACAGCCTTGGAAACCCTGTGGGGCAGTTCTACTCTGTCCTGTAAGGCCTCTATGAGTCAAAATCAACTCCAAGGAACTTTTTTTTTTTTTTATTGTAGGGGATTTAAAATATTCTCATAAAAAAAAAAAAAAGGCAATCACTAGTTTGAATAATATTTACACAATTTCTACTAATCTTGAGAATGTATAAAAACCATGGACTTCTTATTGGGCTTTATGAAATAGCACTATCCACTATAATGTGAACACTAAAGATAGAGATTTTCATTTTATCACTGGTACTTGTACTTGACAATAATGGGGAGTCCTTGCTTCTGTGAATCCATTCTCTCCTTCCTCTTCAGTAATAGGTGATACCTAGGTTCATGATCTCCCCAAAAGAGCTCACTTTCCATAGCTTCCTTTGCAGCTTGGTGCAGCTCTGTGACCAAGTTCTTGTCAATTGGATGTGAACAGGAGAAATATGTGTAACTTCCAGGCTGAAATAGCAAATGTTGACATTGTACTTCTCAAGCTTATTTCCCCTTCTTGATACCTAAAACCGGGGGTGAGGGGTGTTACAGCTATAGATGATAATGCTGTAGGGCAATTCTTCTCAAACTATAATGTACATGTAAATCAACTAGGGTGAAAAGTCAAATTATGATTCATTAGGTCTGTGTTTTATTGACTCTGCAAAGGCATTTGAAAGTGTGGATCGTAATAAATTATGGATAACATTGTGAAGAATGGGAATTCCAAAACATTTATTTTGCACCTGAGGAACCTGTACATAGACCAAGAAGCAGTCGTTTGAACAGAACAAGGGGAATCTACATGGTTTCAACAAAGTTGTGCAATCAGCATTGTATCCATTCACCACACTTATTCGATCTGTATGATGAGTAAATCATCCAAGAAGCCAGAGTATATAAATAAAAATGCAGCACCAGGATTGGAAGACTCATTAACAACCTGCAATATGCAGATGACACAACCTTGCTTGCTGAAAGCAAAGAGGACTTGAAGCGCTAACTGATGAAGATCAAAGACCACAGCAATCAGTATGGATTACACCTCAACGTCAAAAAAACAAAAATCCTCACAATTGGAACAATAAGCGACATCATGATAAATGGAGAAAATATTGGAGTTGTCAAGGATTTCATTTTACTTGGATCCACAATCCACACTCCTGGAAACAGCAGTCAAGAAATCAAATGACGTATTTTATTGGATGAATCTCCTGCAAAAGAAATCTTTAAAGTGTAAAAAAGCAAAGATGTTCACTTTAAGGACTAAGTTGCACCTGACCCAAGCCATGGTGTTTTCAGTAGTCCCATATGCATGTGAAAACTGGACAATGAATAAGGAAGATTGAAGAAGAGTTGATGCCTTTGAATTATGGTGTTGACAAAGAATGTTGAATATACCAAGGGCTGCCAGAAGAAAGAACAAATCTGTCTCGGAGGAAGTACGCCCATAATGCTCCTTAGAAGTAAGGATGGTAAGGTTTCATCTCACTTACTTTGGACATGTTATCAGGAGGGACCAATCCAAGGAGAAGGATGTCATGCTTTGTAGAGGGTCAGCAAAAAAGAGGAAGACCCTCAACGAGATGAATTGACACAGTGGCTGCAACAATAGGCTTAAACATAACAACAATTGTGAGGATGACACAGGACCAGACAGTGCTTCTCTCTGTTGTACGCAAGGTCTCTATGAGTTGGAACCAACTCGATACCACCTAATGACTAATAACAAGGTCTGCAGTTGGCCTAGGATTCTGCATTTCTAACAAACTCGTAGGTGATGCCAGTGATACTAACAGGCGGATCACACTATGAACATAAAAGTTCTAGGAGGTGACCAAGCAACTGCTTGGAAGTAACCTGGGTCTTGTAATGAAAAAGAGAAGAGGTACTGCCCTTCCATCCTGGGCCATTTACATGGGACCATTATATCAAGATGAATAAAATTCCTATATGTTAACCCACTCTATCACTGGGTTTCCCTTTCATAGAAGCCTAGCCTTACTCTAAGAAACTATAAAACTCAAAATATTATCCACAAGAAAGATGCAGCAAAGTGGCAAGGTACAAGATCAAGACACAAACCAGTTGGGTTCCTCTACACTAACAAAGAGAATTCTGAAAGGAAAACAAGAAAACAGTACCATTTAAAACAGTGCACTATTATGGACTGAATTGTGTTTCCCCCAAAATAATTGTTATAATTCCTAGTCTTTATGCCTGTGGCTATAATCTCATATGGGACTAGATTGTTTTGTTATGCTAATTAGACAGGATTAAGGCATGGTGCTGAGCTATAAGAGATTAAACAATCAATCAAGAGAAGCAGAGATGGGGGAAGTGAGATACCTAGCCACATGAAGATTGCCCAGGAGCAGAAGCTCAGAAGAGACAAGGATCTTCCTCCAGAGCTGACAGAGAAAGAAAGCTTTTCCCAGAGCCAGCACCCTGAATTCAGGGTTCTAGCCTCCTAAAATGTGAGCAAATAAATTTCTGTTTGTTAAAGCCACACACCTGTGGTATTTCTGTTATTGCAGCTCTAGATAACTAAGACAGAATTTGGTATCAGGAGTGGGATATTTGTTAACTAGAAGTGGGGGTGTTGCTGTAACAAATATCTACAATGTGGAAGTGGCTTTGGAATTGGATAATGGATGTAGGCTGGAAGAGTTTTAAGGTGCCTATTAAAAACCTATATTTCCTTGAAGAGAATGTTGGTAGAATTATGGACGTCAAAGGAAATTCAGGTGAGGGCTCAGGAGGAAGTGAGAAGAACTATAGAGAATCTTCTATCATCTTAGAGAATACATATGGCTCCAGGAAAAGAATGTTCTTAGAAATGTGAACATTGGATGTACTTCTGTTGAGACAATAAAAGAAAAAGATGAACATGTGACTGGCAGTGGAGGAAGTGTGATATTTTTTATGCAGTGGCAAAGAACTTGTCTGAATTATGTCCAAATGGTGGAAGGTAGAACTTGTAAGTAATGAACTTGGATATCTGGTTGATGAGATTTCTAAGCAAGCTCTTAAAGGGGCCACATGGTTTCTTCTTGCTGTTTATAGTAAAATGCAAGAAGAAAGAGATGACTTAAAAATGAACTGTGCAAAATTAAAACAAAACTTAAAGATTTGGGAAATTCTGTTGTACAAACTATGAAACATATCTTAAGATGTTCACCAAGCATGTGGCTACACAATCTTTTTTTTTTTTTTTTTTAAGAGATTAAGCCTGTTACTGATGGATCTAATCAACTACCACAGCAGAAAACACATCATTTTAGGCTGAAGAGGACAGAGAAAAAGGAAAGAACGTTGTCTGTCTTTTGGAGTTCTACAGGCAGGAAATAGGCCAAAAGTAGCCACATCTGTGGTCTCAGAATGCAGAGGATTATGCTAAAGGCGTGAGAACTAATGCAGTTTATTCTGCTGGGATTTGTACTTGCTTGGTGCCCTTTAACCCTTCTTTCCCTTCAATTTATCCTATTTGTAATGGAAATATATAACCTGTGTCTGTTCCAACACTATTTGGGAAGCAGATAATCAGTATTCTATATTTCACAGGTTTACAAATGAAGATGACTTTGCCCCAGGATGGAATATGCCTAACATCTCACCCATATTTGATTTAGATGACTCAGAAGATGAGATTTGAACTTGGAGGTGATTTAAAATTTCTGGCATGATGTGATGGAGTGAATTTGTTTTGCATGTGGCAAGGACATGAACTTTTGGAGGTCAAAGGGTGGAATGTTATGGATTGAATCCTGTACCCCCCAAAAAATATGTTTTTGTTTTTTGGTTACAATCCTATTTGGGAATGGGCTTTGTTATGTTAATGATACAGGATTAATGTAGGGCGTGTCTTGAGTAAATCTCTTTAAAAAAATCTCTTTAGAGATACAAAAAGATTAAAGAAGAGAGCAAAAGAAGTAGAGATGGGGGAAGTGAAACTCCAAGCCACATGAATATTGCCTGGGAGCAGAAACTCAGAAGAGACAAGATCCTCCTCCAGAGTCCACAGAGAGAAAAAACCTTCCCCTAGAGCCAGCTTCCTGAATTCGGACTTCTAGCTTCCTAAAATGTGAGGAAATAATTTTCTGTTTGTTAAAGAAAAACACTTGTGGCATTTCTGTTATAGCTGCACTAGATAACTAAGACATCCCCCAAAATACCTCGGAATAAACCTAACTAGTTTTTTTAGTGGCATAAAAGGCTTATACAAGGAAAATTATAAAACACTGCTGCAAAACAGCCAAAGAGGCCTACATAAATGGAAAAACATCCCATGCTCATGGATTGGAAGACTTAACATTGTGAAAATGTCAACAGTACCCAAAGTGATCTACAGATATAACGCAATCCTGATCCAAATTCCAACATTTTTTAATGAACTGAAAATAACTAATCTTCAACTTTATATGTAAAGGAAAAGGGGCCTGAATAGCTAAAGCAATATTGAATATGAAAAACAAAGTAGGAGGCCTCACACTTCCCAATCTCAAAACTTATTATACAGCCACAGTAATCAAACAGCCTGGTGCTGGTTCAATGACAGACACACAGATCAATGAAATAGAATTGAGAACCCAGATGTAAATCTATCCATCTATGGGCAGTTGAGCTTCGACAAAGAGTTGAAGTTCATTCAATAGGGAAGCAACAGTCTCTTTAACAAATGGCACTGGGAAAACTGGTCAGCCATTTGTTGAGAAATGAAATAGAATCTACACCTCACACCATACACAAAAACTAACTCAAAATAGATCAAAGACCTAAATGTTAAACGTAAAATTATAAAGGAACAAAACTAGGGGACTTAATTTTTGGCATAAATAGCCTATCAAACACAACTGAAAATGCATGAACAAAAGATAATTTAGGTAACTGAGACATCCTAGAAATTAAATACTTATGCTCATCAAAAAAATTAAAAAGAGAACCTACAGACTGGAAAAGTTCTTTGACAATGACATATCTGACAAGGGTCTAATCTTTAAAATATGCAGAAAACTTCAATAATTCAACAAAAAAAGATAAACAACCCAGTCAAAAAATGGAAAAAGGACATGAACAGACATTGCACATAAGAGAATAGATATTCAGATGGCCAACAAATACATGAAAACATGCTCACATCATTAGCCATTATGTTATTGTAGTTAGGTGCTATTGAGTTGGTTCCAACTCATAGCAGCCCTATGTATAACAGAACCAAACACTGCCTGGTCCTGTGCCATCCTCATCATGATATTGGCCACTAGAGAGATGCAAATCAAAGCTACAGTGAGATATGTGACATCCCTGCAAAAATGGCAATGATGAAAAAAACAGAAAACAACAAATTCTGGAGAGGTTGTAGGGAGATTAGAACTTTTATGCATTGCTGATAGGATTGTAAAATGGTACTATGGAAAACAGTATTATGCTTCCTCAAAAAAGCTAAAAATAGAAATACTTTATAAGTCAGCAACCCCACTCCTAGGTATATACCCAAGAGATATAATGGTAGTGACACAAATAGACATAGGCACATCAGTGTTCACTGCAGCATTATTCACAATAGCAAAAAGATGGAAACAACCTAAGAGCCCATCAACAGATGAATGGATAAGCAAATTGTACATACACACAATGGAATATTACCTACACAACTATAAAGAATAATTAGTCAGCAAAACATCTTATAACACAGGTGAATCTAGAGGACATTAAGCTGAGTGAAACAAGTCAATCACAAAAGGACAAATATTGTATGATCCCGCTATTATAAAAAGTCAAGAATAGATATACACACAGAGAGAAACATTCTTTGATGGTTACCAGGGATGGGAGGGGGAAGGATGGGGATTCATTGTCTAGATAGTCCAAACCAAATCCACTGCCATCAAGTTGATTCTGACTCATAGTGACCCTAAAAAAAAGCCTAGAACTACTCCATAGGGCTTTCAAGGAGCAGCTGGTGGATTCAAATTGCTAGTATTTTGGCTAGCAGCTGAGTTCTTAACCACTGTGCCACCAGAGCTCCTTATCGAGATAGCAGACATTTGTTATTTTTGTTGATGGGAAAGGCAATACCAATATGGGCGAAGTCTACACAACCTGACGTTGGTAAATGAAGATACTTGGAAGTACACAAGAAAAAGGAAAAACTTCAGTAAATGCTACAACAAATAAAATTTTGCAACAACAGTAATAACAACCAAAAAAAAATACATGAGTGGTTAAGTAATGTCTTAGTCACCTAATGTTGCTATAACAGAAATACCACAAGTGGATGGCTTTAACAAAGATAAATTTATTCTCTCACAGTCAAGTAGGCTTACAAGTCCAAAATCAGGGCATCAGCTCCAGGGGAAGCCTTTCTCTCTCAGTGCTGGAGGAAGGTCCTTGTCATCAGTCTTTGCTTGGTCTGGGAGCATCTCAGCTTAGGAACCTCAGGTCCAAAGGAAGCATTCTGCTCCTGGCACCGCTTTCTTGGTGGTATGAGGTCCCCCTATCTCTCTACTTGCTTCTCTCTTTTATATCTCAAAAGAGGCTGGCTTAAGGCCCTTTCTAATCTTGTAGACCTCATCAGTATAACTGCAGTTAACCCATCTTATTACATCATAGTGATAGGATTTACAACACATAGGGAAATCACATCAGATAATAAAATGGTAGACAATCATACAAGGGAATCAAGACTTAGCCAAGTTGACAGATACTTTGAGGGGACACAATTCAATTCATGACACACATATATATATTTATATATATATCCACTGCCGTCGAGTCGATTCTGACTCATAGCGACCCTATAGGACAGAGTAGAACTGCTCCATAGAGTTCCCAAGGACCACCTGCTGGATTCGAACTGCCAACCTTTTGGTTAGCAGCCATAGCTCTTAACCACTACGCCACCAGGGTTTGCATGACGCATATGCATATATGTATATAGGAAGGTATTCGTGGATGCATAGGTTTGTCTGTAGGCACATGTATATATATGTGTGTGTGTGTTGCATATATATCCATATACATAATAAAGCACCTGGAAGCACAATTAGAGACTTCCTAGACAAATCTGAACAACTCTCAGGATTGGTTTAAGGGGTTACAAAGCTTAGGATCATAGACTCCTGAGATAACTTAGTCAATTGCCATAACATAATTCATAAAGTTAATGTTCTACACTCTAGTTTGGTAAGTAGAGTCTGGGGGCTTAAAAGCTTGCAAGTGTCCATCTAAGATACAACCCAACTCATCTGGAATGAAAGAGAATGAAGGGAAACTAAAGATGAAAATAGTCCACAGGACTAACAGCCCACATGAACCACAGTCTCTTCTAACCTGAGACCAGAAGAACTGGATGGGCCCGGATATGACTACAGACCATTCTGAGCAGGGACACAGTAGAAGGTCCCAGACAGAATAGTAGAAAAATGTAGAACAAAACTCAAATTTCTGAAAAAAAGTCATACCTACTGAACCAGTAGAGACTAGAGGAACCCCTGAGACTGTCACCCTAAGATATCCTTTAAATTTGGCACTGAAGCCTCTCCTGGTGCTCACCTATCAGCCAAATAATAGATTAGCTTATAAAGTAAACAATATCACCCGTGAGTAATGCGTCCCTTAAACAATCAACTGTATGAGACAAAATGGTCAACATTTACCCCAAAGCAAAGACGAGAAGTCAAGGAGGGGGAAGGAAGTTAGATCAATGCAAATAGAATGGACAAAATGGAAATAATGAGAATGCTGACAAGTTGTGAGAATTGTAACCAATATCATGGAACGATCTGTATAAAAATTGTTAAATCAGAACCTAGTTTTCTCTGTAAACTTTCACCTAAAAAACAATATGATATTAACAAAAAAAAACTCAAAATATTAATGAGACCACTCTCCTTTTTATGTAATAATACAGTAAAATTTGTGAAAGCTGGAACCTGTGTAAGGCAGAAATCTGTCAGAAAAAGAAAACTCAAATATTTTCCACCACGAGCTGCACAAAATGGTGAAGTACTCTGGACAGCAGCTGAGGTGTTGGAGAGTCAGGGTGAGTTCAGAAGCAGGAGAGAGGAGGATCAGGGACTGCCCAGAAGCTGGGAGAACCTACCTGCTAACATCCAGAGCACTGGCTCATTGCAGCCATTTTGGGACAGGGCAAGGCAACACCACAATCAGGGAACACAGAACAGGAGCTAATCTGAGGAAACTGTAGCTTTATTTTTTTAAGACAACACTAATTGGAGTGGGAGTTCAAAGTACATGCAATTGGAAGGAGGTGAAGAAAAACCATGGTGCTACGAGACAATGCTGTTGAATCTTGCTGAGGCCTGAGAAGGATGGGCACTAAGAAGGGAAGAGATTTCAATGGTAGCAAAGCAAGGGGAATACTTCAGACCAATGGGCAACACAGAGGGAAACAGCTGGCTCCCTGCACACAGTGGGAAAATTTGGGAGAGCCAGAAAGCTTCGTGGAAGCAGAGATGGTAAGACTTCATCACATGTACTTTGGACATGTTTCAGGAGGAATCAGTCCTGGGAGAAGGACCTTAAGTAGAGGGCCATCAGAAAAAAAGGAAGACTGTCAAAAGATGGATTGACACAGAGGCTGCAACAATGGGCTCAAGCACAGCAATGATGGTGAGGACGGCACAGGACAGGGCAGTGCTTCCTTTTGTTTTGCAGGGAGTTGCTATGATTTGGAACCTACTAGAAGGCATCTAACAACAACAACAATGGATAATGATAGTGAATATATTTTCCTATGTCTGTTGACTGCTTGGATGTCCTCTTTGGTGAATGTTCTGTTCATGTCCTTTGCCCATTTTGTGATCAGGCTATTTGCCTTTTTGTTGCTGAGTTTTTGCAGTTTTTTATAGAATTTAGAGATTAGGTCCTTATTGGGTAAGTCGTTTCCAAAGAATTTTTCCCAGTCTGTAGATTATCTATTTATTCTTTTAATAAAGTCTTTTCATGAGCATAAGTTTTTAATTTTTATGAGGTCCCAATTTTCTATTTTGTCTTCTATTTGTGTATGTGTTATGTTGGTTATCCTATTTTTACAAACGATTAGGTCCCATAGTTTTCTCCCTATGTTTTCTTCCAGGGATTTTATGGTTGTAGGTTTAATATCTAGGTCTTTGATTCATTTTGAGTTAATTTGTGTGTATGGTGTGAGGTATGGGTCCTGTTTAATTTTTCTACAGGTGGGTATCCAGTTTTGCTAGCACCATTTATTAAAGAGACTGTTTCTGTCCTGCTGAATGGTCTTTGACTCCTTGTTGAAAATCAATCATTCATAGATAAAAATATGTCCCTGTGGTCTATGTATCAATTGCTGAACAAACACCAGCCCATTTTGATTAAGTGGCTGTGTAGTATGTTTTGATATCAGGGAGTGTAAGGCCTCCTGTTTTGTTCCTTTTCTTCAGTATTGCTTTGGCTATTCAGGGTTTCTTTCCTTTCCATATGAAGTTGGTCATTAATTTTTCTATTTCAGTAAAGAATGTTGTTGGGATTTCTATCAGGATTGTATTTTATCTCTACATTGTTTTTGGTACAATTGACATTTTTATTATACTGTCTTCTAATCCATGAGCACAGGATGCCTTTCCATTTTTCTAGGTCTCTTTTGGTGTCTTATGGTAATGTTTTATCATTTTCGTTGGATGTCTTTTATGTCCCTGGCTACATTAATTCCTAGGTATTTTATCAATTTGGAGGCTAATGATATTGTTTTCTCGATTTTTTTTTTTTTTTGGAGTAGTCTTTGATAGTGTAGACGAACCCAGATGATTTTTTGTGTGTTAATCTTACACGTTGCAACATTGCTAAATTCTTCTATTAGTACCAGCAGGTTTCTTGCGGAATCTTTAGGGCCTTCCATGAAATCAGTTTTTTTTTTTTTTGGTAATGGGAAATGTGGCATCAAATGTGGATGTAGTAAGCAAAGTACAACCAAAGTAAAATATGAGTGAGCATATATGGATGAATATAGTCATACTGGTATACAGGTAGGTACATAGGTAAGAGCAGATAGAAATATCTATAAAAACAAAACAAAACATTGCCGTCGAGTCGATTCTGACTGATAGTGACCCTATAGGACAGAGTTGAACTGCCCCATAGAGTTTCCAAGGAGTGCCTGGTAGTTTTGAACTGCCAACCTTTAGGTTTGTAGCCATAGCTCTAACTACTATGCCACCAAGGTTTCTGAAATATCTATAAAACCCAAAACAAACCCACTGCAGTCGAGTCAATTCTGACTCATAGCGACCCTACAGAACAGAGTAGAACTGCCCCATAGAGTTTCCAAGGAGTGCCTGGTGGATTCTAACTGCTGTCCTCTTGGTTAGCAGCTGTATCACTTAGCCACTACGCCACGAGGGTTTCCTGAAATAGGCATGTGTAAATATAAATATCAGTTCAAGCATATAGATTTGTTGAAGACACAAATACGTATATTCCACAGACATAAGCAAACTCCTTCCATGACTGACTTTTGGGGTTTGAAAGCTTGGGACCATAGTTTCACGGGACAACTCAGTCAATTGTCGTAACATAGTTCACAAAAATCATGATCTGCATCCTAAGGAAGTGACTAGTGTCTGGAATTAAAAGCTTGCAAGCTGACCATTTAAGACACAATTATTTGTCTTTCCTGTCCAGGAGAAAAACAGTAAAAGGTAACCAAAACTCTGAGAAGAGACAAGTCTACATAAGCTACAACGTCATCTACCCTGAGACAAAAAGAACTAGTCAGTGCCTGGCTACCATCACTGACCATTCTGACCAGGATCACAATAGAATGGAAGAAAAATGTGCAGTAGAACTCAAATTGCTATTAAAAAAAAAAAAAGCAAACAAACGAACAGTAGAGAACAGAGGACTCCCTGAGACTATCACCCTGAGACATTCTTTAAACCTAGAACCAAGCCTATCCCCTGAGATCACCTTATAGTAAAATAGAAGAGTGACACACAAAATAAAAGATTACCCATAAGATCATTACACTACTTAAAAACCATCAGTATGAGACTAAAATATGAACACAATTAAAGAGAATGTTAACACATTGTGATAAATGTAACTAAAAAAAAAAAAAATCACTTAATTTGAGTGAAAATTGCCAAATGGAAACTTAATTTTCTGTGTAAATGTTTATCAAAAACTCATTAAAATATTATTGTATACACATATGTTTCCATCTGTATATATATTTTCCACTAAATAATGATAGAAAAATGGTGACTGCATGCTGTTGAAGGAAAAATTGTGAAATCTGGAAAAACAAGAAAGTCCTGTCAAATTCTGGCTCTTACAAATTTCACTATACTATAACTAGTACTATATTCCTTGAATGTATCTGGATTTTTAATATTGTATATCACATACAAAGATAAGATTCCTTCACCAACATTCTGAGTATTTTTTACATCAAAATTCATAACATCGAAGTCTGAAGCTTATTGAAATAGAAACATAGGGCGAAAAGTTCAGAAATTGCCTGGCAGGGTTGCACCTTCTTGTTGTTCCACCATGGAGTAACTATGTATCACGACTGATCTTCAGATTTATACCACGAAAAAGGAATCTGTTCATTCTCAGAGATGGACAGCCTTCATGGACTGGCTAACTTTGACCGAATATGAGGTTAGTACATTTCTGAGAAAATATAATTAGAAAATAGGCCTACATTCTCAGCTATCTACTGTAGTTATCTACTGCTGTGTGACAAATTACCATATAGCGCCTGGCTTAACATAACACACATTTATTATCTCACAGTATCTGTGCATAAGGAGTCCAGGCATGGCTTAGCTGGTTCCTCTACTCCCAAGGCTACAATCAAGGCATCACCTGGGGCTGTGGCCTCATCTCCAGACTCTACTGTGGAAGGATCTGTGCCCAAGTCATGTGGTTATTGGCAAAATTCAGTTCCTTGCATGTTGTTGGACTGATGACCTCAGTTTCTTGCTGGCTATCTGCCAGAGGCTGCCCTCATTTCCTGTCTATGTGCACATTTCCAAAGGGCATTTCACAATCTCACAGCTTGCTTCTTCAAAACCAACAAGGGAGAGAGACTGTGAATAATACAGAAATTGCAGTGTTACATAACATAATCATGGAAGTTATCCCATTACTTCTACTATATTCTATTGGTGGTAGGAAAATCACGTATCCTGCCCCCACTCAAGGAGAGGGCATTGTACAAGGAATGAATACTAGGAGGCAGGAATAATTGAGCATCACACTCACCCTAGTCATTAGTCAATATATGGCTTTCTATGGGGAAAAAATTTTGTAGACTTCCTTGGAAAGTTTTCTTGGTTCGGAATGAATCATTAAAAGAGACAATATTGATACATTTCAATGATTAAAGGGCCTAGACAATCATAATCAACTTGGCCAGAGTCTTGTCTACCTCTAGATCATCATCCTCAGACTTAAGTCTTATGTTTCATTTTTATTTTTCTATTGCGTGTACAGAACCCTGGTGGCAAAGTGTTAAGTGGTAGACTGTTAACCAAAAGGTCAGCCATTTGAATTCACCAGCTGCTCCTTGGAAACCCTATGGGACAGTTCTAGTCTGTCATATAGGGTCACTATGAGTTTGAATCTGGTGGACAGCAACAGGTTTGGTTTGTTTTCTTATGTGGATATACAGTTTAATTAAAAAAAAAACTGTTTTGCTACTAAAAGTGCTTTCGTTTTCTAGAGAATAGACTGGATTTTTTTTAATTTAGAGTATTATATGCAACTTTTTTAAAGTAAAATATTTATCATGAATGCCAAGGTTAAATTAAATGATTTATTTTACTAACATGTGTAAACATCAAAAGAGTTAAAATTTCCTTACACTTATAATTTTTATACAAATTTAAAACTAAGTCAAATTTACAAATATAACCACTACAACATCAGTAAAATTTAAATTAACAAAAGTAACTTAATGTTACTATTAACATTTTTATTAACATAGTTTTGTTATAGTAAAATTGTCACATAAACAGACATGTGGCAAAAGTAATTTCAAGTTTGGCAAATCAATGTTATTACCAATTTTCTCTCTCTATTGTGAAATCTTTTTCTGGACTTCACAGTTATTTGATGTGCACTTCACACAAATTCTTTTTACTCACTTATCAAGTTCATCTCTACTTGTTTTTTAGCCTCCAAACACAATGTAGCAGTCTTTGGCACCACCACACTAGCAAGCACGCACCAAACCAAAACAAACAAACAAAAAATTACTTACCATTGCTGTGCAATCTATTCCAATTCATAGTGACCCTATAGGACAGAGTAGAACTGCCCCACAGAGATTCCAAGGTTTTAATCTTAAGGAAGTAGATTGCCTCGTTTTTCTCACACAGAGCTGCTGGTGGGTTCGAACCAATGACCTTCCAGTTAGCAACCAAGCACTTAACCACTGTACACACTCAAATTATGTGGTTTTGTATGGACATAAGTTTTTTGTCAGATGACTCAGAATGTGTTGTTGTTAATATTCATTGAGTTGATTCCAACTCATGGCTACCCTGTGTGTTGCAGAGTAGATCTTTTCCTTAGGGTTTTCAAGGCTGTGACTTTTCTAAAGCAGAAGCAGGTGGCCGGGCCGATCTTCCCACACACCTCTGGGTGGGTTCAAGCCGCCAACCTGTTGGCTATTAGTTGAGAGTTTAACTGTTTCCACCACCCAGGGACTCTGACTCAAAATGTTTCAATATATATTTTGGAATTATCATCAAGATGAAAACACAAAATTAAGCATTCGTATGGGCTCCAGCAGATCCTAGTGTTAGGATTTCTGGTTTAGACTCCTCAGATTTGAAGAACTCGATTAAAAAAAAAACTATATCAAATATTTAATGAGTTTCTATTATGTTCCAATCATTCTACAACTGGCTTGGGATATATTCCTGAATGAAATAGATGAAAACCGTTTTCTTCTTGGAGAGAGACAAGAAAGAGATAAAACAAGTAGGTAAATTAAATAAATGTTAGGAGATAATAAATACTATTTAAAAAGAAGAAGTAGACTAATATAAGGAGATGATGAGTACTTATGGGTAAAAAAAAAAAACTTATGGGTATTCACTATTAAATACGTTGATTCTGGAGACCTGTTTGAGGGAAGACTAATGTCTTATAGAGACGAGGCTAGACCTTACTTAAAGAGTGTTTTAAACAGAGAACACAGGTGAGACAAATATCATAGATGAAAGCTTGCCTGGTGAAATCAAGGAAAAACAAGGAAGCCAGTGTGACTGGAGCTAAGAGAGGGGGTGTGTGAGCAACAGGAGAGAAGGCCAAAAAGTTCATAGAAGGTCAAATCACTGTAAGAATTTTGGCTTTTCCTCTGGATAAAACAGGGATGTTTCAGGTTTTTATGCAAAAGAGTGACCTGATTTGACTCAAGTTTTAAGAGGAACCTTTGGCTGCTGTGTTAAAAATGGCCATAGCAGGACAACAGTAGAAGCAAGAAGAATGTTAGAGTCTATTGCTTTCACTTGGTGGACCCCTGGTGGTGTAGTGATTAAGAGCTCAGCTGCTAAAGAAAAAGTCAGCAGTTCAAATCCATCAGTTGCTCTTCGGAAACCCTATGGGGCAGTTCTCCTCTGTCCTATAGGGTTGCTTGCTATGAGTTGGAACCGACTCAACAGCACCTAATAAAAACAACAATGTTGCTATTACTTAAGTGAGAGATAATGGTAGCTCAAACCAAGAGTATAGAGGAATTGATGAGAAAATATATCAGATTCTGTATAACTTATGAAGGTCAGCATTTTTTTCCCCTAATAGGTCAGGTGAGAACTGCTATAACATTTTTTGATGTTGTAACATTTTTAGAGTTATTTCCGAAGATAACTCATACAAAGGCCCTCAGTGTTCAAGTGACATTACGTTATAGATCTACATGTGTGATGTCTTAGTCATCAAGTGCTGCTATAACAGAAATACCACAAGTAGATGGCTTCAACAAAGAAAAATTTACTCTCTCATGTCTAGTAGGCTAGAAGTCTAAATTCAGGGCATCAGCATCAGGGGAAGGCTTTCTCTCTTGGCTCTGGAGGAAGTCCCTTGCCACAGGAACCCAGGTTCAAAGGACGTGCTCTGCTCCCAGCACTGCTTTCTTGGTGGTAAGAGGTACCTCTGCTTGCTTCCCTTTCCTTTTATCTCTTGTAAGATGAAAGGTAGTGCAGGTCACACTCCAGGGAAACTCCATTTACATTAGATCAGGGATGTGACCTTAGTAAGGGTGTACGATCCTACCCTAAACCTCTTTAACAAAAAATTACAATCACTAAATGGAGGGAAATTACACAATGCTGGGAATCATGGCCTAACCAAGTTGACACATATTTTGGGGGGACAAAATTCAATCCATAACATGCGATATATAAATAGTTGGTTATTATATATGTATATATTTATTAAAATATCTGTATTTAATTATATAAATATTTACTTTCATAGATAGATACATAGATCGAGGTCAAGAGCATTAAAATACTTATTTCAGTCATTGGTCGATATCTTTCTCTCCAGGAAGGAAACTCTCTATAGGAAGCCAAATTATTATAGGATATTTGCTTGATAAAACTAGGATTTGACAAAAAGGGCATTATTGATTATGGTCTCAAGAATCCGTAGCCTGAAATATTCCTCTTCAAAAGGAAGCGTACCTACCAGGCAGACGGGCCGCTGATCAGTGAAACATATTCCTTGCACTAGGACTATGCCTGATACCTAATGAGAAGTTTTACTTTTTTGATATATTTAGTTCTATATTTCTAAGCCAAAAAAAAAAAAGTTGCCTTCGAGTTGATTCCAGCTCACAGCGAATCTATCTGACAGAGTAGAGCTGCCGCATAGAGTTTACAAGAGCGGCTGGTGGGTTGATCTGCCGACCTTTTGGTTAGCAGCTGTAGCTCTTAACCACTGTACCACCAGGGCTTGTATATTTCCAAGCAGAGAGTCTCATTTGGATGAATTATTATAACATTAACTCTTTTTCTCTATATGTCAGTTACTATCTTTTTTTATTATAAAGAAAAAAAAGAAATTTTTCTCTTTATGATCTCATCCATGTCATGTTCCTCGTTACAATATAACCCTCACAATTTTACAAAATTGTCACCAATTTACTAACCAAAAGATTTGGGCAGTATCCATTGACTGAAGCTTCAACAAAAAATGTATATGGAACTAAATTTTATGAATGAATAATGATTAACATGTTGAACAAGAAAAATGATATCAAAGTACATAGGAAAAGATTATGACAACACAGTTAATATTTATTACAACTAGAATTGTCTTTATTTGAATAGAAGCACATGAGTTGCTCACTGTATGTGTTCAAGAGGGAAGTGAAAGGATGTCCTTTTCTTAAAATTTTTTTAAGGACATTACAAAAGGGAGCCAAGCATCAAATAGGGGCTTAATTAGCTCATCTGTATGCTCCTATGAGATTCTCATAGTGATCTCATCCTATTGGCTGTTGAACCAGAAAAGCCCAGATTTAGTAGTGCCAAAACTTATTGGCCAACAACAAAAACAAAAAAATCAGCCAGAAATCAGGGACAAATTATTAAACTTGGATGAAAGACACGGAGAAAAGAAGCTCAAACCAGAATGTATGAAAGAGTGAGGTGAAGCTATATACACAACAGGATCTGGGTCACATACAGCAAAAGAACACGGGTATCAACCCCAGAAAGCAGAAGTGGGGAGTGGGCTTGTGCTCCCACAAATATTACCGTACTTAATGTTCTGTTACTTTATTGACATTGGCTCAAAATAAATGGGTCTGTGCTCACTCTACTAATGTCCCCAAACATACTTCTGGGAGAGAATGCTATTGTCCACATCAAGATAAGAATATTTTTTCTTCTCTATCTACCCAATTTTATTCAAATTATGACAGAATTAACAGCTAGAATCTTCTGTTCTTTGCTGTCTCAAATCGTAGTTGGTTGCACCATAACTTTCTCATGGCATTTTATATATCTGCATTCCTCAGAGTGTAAATCAGAGGGTTGAGCAAGGGTGTCCGAATAGTGTAAAACACAGCCACCATCTTGCCCACTGGAAATGTGATTGAGGGACAAGTGTAAGCGAATATACATGGAACAAAGAATAAGATGACAACGATAATGTCAGAAGTGCAGGTAGAGAGGGCTTTCTTTCTTCCTTCTGCACTCCTGTTACTCAGAGAGCATAAGGTGAAAACATAGGAGATGATCAGGATTATGAAATGCACCATGCATGTGGCCCCACTATTAAACACCACGAGTAGATTCATGACATAAGTATCCATGCAGGCAAGTTTCAACAAAGGTAGTACATCACAGAAATAGTGGTCCATAACACTGGGGACACAGAAGGGTAATTTCTGGGTCGTCATTTTTAATGAACAATCAAGGGCTCTGCTTTCTTTTGAAGGTGTATGCCCCAAGCACATACGTCATCCATAAGGGCTTTAAAAGGACTATTTCCGTCAGTAAGCCTTAAAAATACACCGTGCTTTTCTTGAGAGTTGAGGACTTGTTAAGATGGAATAATCTCCAATAGCTCTTTTGTGTGGGATGGAAGTTAGTATGCCATTGTAGACACAAAAATTAATGTTTACTTGGAATGCTTCTGCAGACAGCAGAGGGTTATTCTTTCTTAACTTCTCCACCCTCTTCCTGAGAAAATCACCAGCATCACCCCTAACACACCACTACCACCACCCTCTTAAGAAGAGATGCTCACAAATAGGTGTGTAAGGTTTTATATTGATTGAGAAACATATTTTAAAGATTTCAACTCCCCATGACATTGATAATGAAAACCAAAAGTCTGAAGTATCATTAACTAATTAAAACAGAAAAAAATAAAAACACCATGTAAGTTTTTTCTCAGAGGCTATTGTAGAAAAATTAAGGTTAAAGAAATTGGTACAAAAGGAAACAAGATATATACATAGAGAGAGAGAGAGAGAGCACCCTGGTGGTGTTAGTGGTTAAAGTGCTCAGGTGCTAACCGAAAGATCAGCAGTTCAAGCCCACCAGCCACTCTGTGAGAGAAAGATGTGGCAGTCTGGTTCCATAAAGATTACAGCCTTGAAAACCCCATAGGGCAGTTCTAATCTGTCTTATAGGGTCACTATGAGTCGAAATTGACTCAACGGCAATCGATATATATATACACATATATATATCCCATAGCTGTTGAGTTGATTCTGACTCATAGTGACCCTATTAGACAGAGTAGAGCTGCCCCATAGGGTTTCCAAGGCATGGCTGATGGATTCGAACTACCGACCTTTTGATTAGCAGCCAAATACTTAACCACTGCACCACCAGGACTAACCAAAAACCAAACCCAGTGCCGTCGAGTCGATTCCGACTCATAGTGATCCTACAGGACAGAGTAGAACTGCCCCATAGAGTTTCCAAGGAGCGCCTGGAGGATTCGAACTGCCGACCCTTTGGTTAGCAGCTGTAGCACTTAACCACTATGTCACCAGGGTTTCCACTACCAGGACTATACATATATATATATATATATATATATATATATATATATATAAATGTATTTTAATCTATTAAATATATGAAAGAGAATAGAAGGAAAACAGAAAAAAAAATTTAAACTATCCTCATCACACCAAGTATTCCCATTCCTTTCCTTTCTACAAGCACATCTCTGAAGCATGTGCACACACTCTTTTATTTACTAATATTCATATCTGGATAGAGGACAAAATATCAAATTATCAAAACATTTAAGTTTAAGTTTTGATAAAGTGCCAAAAGTTATTAAAGTAAATCAAGCTAAAAATGGTTGATAGCTCAAAGCTCTTACCCTGAGATCACAATTTGTGTAAATCAAACAAACAGGTGAATTATTAACACATTTTAAGTATAATTGTGTGTGTGTTTAGATGATTCCATTATTTCAACAATTTCAAAACAGCAACTTAAATTAATAGGAACACGTCTAATACTTAAGTTTTTAGGGCCACCTCCAAAACTCAGTCTGGCGTCATCTCTGACTTCTGAGAACCCAGTCAGTTACCCAGTGGTCCCGGTAGGTAGAAGGTAGAAGACTGTTGAGATAAATATTCTAGGATCACATCAGAGTAACCAAAGGTCTGACTTCATCCAGGATTTACTCACATGAAGCTTCTTTTATAGAAGAGCAAGAAATTATGACATGTGAGAGTTTCAAAGTGGTTGTTCCAAATGTAGAGGCAAGTAAATCAGGACCTGTACAGCCAGCAAATAGTCCTGTTAAAAAAAACTAGTGCCATAGTAGTCCTGTTACTTAATGGGAAATTATTTTCAAAGGACTCGGTGGCAACGGGCAGAGTGTCCAGTGATTTTCAAAAGACTTAAATAGGAAACAACCTTTGTGGTTGGCAGGGTAATTTAAATTTTCTCTAAATAGAAAAGATTGCCAAAAGACAGCCAGGAAAGCTAATTACAAAGTTATTCAAGGGACTATGCCTGCCATCTGGCTGTATTTTGAGCTTAATTTGAAAGCAGTTTCCAACCCAAGTCTTAGAAGAAGTGTCATTAATAAAATGTCTTCCTTTGGGTAATGGACCTGCGCTAAAAGAGGCCAGAGTGCTATTTTCAAAAACTGGAAATGCGCTGACTTGCATCATTGTAATTGCATCCCTTTGAGGTTGGGTCTCTACTGACTGAGGAGCTAATCACCATGCAGTGAGTTTCCATCTAGCCCTGCAGTGGTAGGTTGTTCCCAGGGGCAGAGTATCACTGGAGCCAGGCCAAGCTGATGATTCACAAGCACAAATTCAGATCCTAGTATTCACTCCAGAACTAAGCTCTGTCCTTCAATAACAGAATGATCACAGAATGATCCTTCTGCTTGATAATATAGATCCAAAAAAATTAAAAAAGAATACAACTTATTCTTGGCCATCTAGCAAAGACCAGGACTGAATTTTTCTATCCCTAGCCTGATGATCATTTCATCTTGTAAGATTATCATTACAATTATATTACATCTGACTTTGTGATTTCAAAGTCAAGAAGGACAGACCCTCTGTGCCTTGGGTTACTGATCTTTTAATTAATCTTTATTCCTTTAGAATAACTCATTTCTAAACGCATTTATTCAGCCAATATTTCTATAATCACTTAGCATTTGATAGAATTTTTCCTTGATATTTTTGACATAATGCCTCAGGTGCATATAAAATTATGGCAGAATGTGTGAACATCTCTTACTACGACTTTCTAATCTTCAGTGGCAATGCCCTACTGATTGAAGAAAGATATTCTTGGATTATTTATTTTATAATTGAATGTTTATTGTAAGACTCATTTAGTTGTATTTTCTTCCCCTACTCTGGAAACAATGTGCAATGATTTTAAGGGCAAATAAAAAGATGGTGCAAGCTAGGCAACGTTTCATTCTGTTATGGGTAAGGTTGCTATGCATAGGAGACAACTCCACAGCAAACAAAAAAGTTGGTTAAAGGAAAAAAAAGTTTCCACTATTAAGGACTGAAAAAAGTATCTCATCCAGAAAAAATAAAGATTAATTCTCTCTTACTTCATAACAGATTGTATTCTCAAATAACTCGTTTTCAATTTAGATGTATTTGGGGTTATAGCCTTTATTCTTTTCTACCTTCAATAATAATAATAATAAAAGTACTATCCTACTTTTGTAACTTGTTTATTGGAGTTTACACCTGGTTCATTGACATATTTGGCCTTATACTTTGATAGTCTCCTGAGAGGAAATTTTACAAAATATTATCCTTACAGATGATGAACGACCTCTGCATTTGGGTCATCTTTACTAATCTTCTACAATTACTCTACCTTCTCACCTAATGATTTATACATGGAGCCTTCTAAGGCCCCTGAGTGGTGCAGGTGGTTAAGCATTCAGCTACTAGCAGGAAAGTTGGCCATTTGAAACCAACCAAATTGTTCCTTGAAAAACAGATATTTTGTGTGTACTGTTTTACTATGAATTTATATTTATTGTGCTATAAATCCTTTTGCAGCATTTGTCATTGTAAATATTTGTAATGTATCCATTTGTGGCCTTTAAAATTTTTTTTTTTGCTTATTTGTCCTATGTAGTGGGGGGGGTGTGAATGTGTGTGTGTATATATATAGAAAATGACTATGATATGGCATTCAATATGTATGAGATATTATTAGCTGGTGGTGCTCATGAGGGAACTCTGGTGGCATAGTGGTTAAGAGCTATGGCTGTTAACCAAAAGGTCAGCAGTTCAAATCCACCAGGTGCTCCTTGGAAACCTTATGGGACAGTTCTACTCTGTCTTACAGGATCACTGTGAGTCAGAGTCCCCTCGACAGCAATGGTTTAGTGGGTATTATGCATATATATTCACTTGCTTACCCTTTAATGGAGAGGAGGCATGGTTGTGCAATGTCCAAAACTCACTGCTAACTGAAAGGTTGCCAGTTTTTACCCCCAAGCCATTCCAGGGAGAAAAGATCTGGCCATCTGCATCCATAAAGATTACAGCCTAGATAACCCTATGGGGCATTTCTACTCTGTCTTGTAGGTCACTATAAGTCACAATTGACTCAAAAGCATCTCACAAACCAAAAATTCTTTAATGGTAGGTTTTTTTTTTTTTTTTTTTTGCTTCCAACAGAACATGTTCTGGCTTTCCTGCTTTGGACGTGTCTTTAGGAAAGACCAGTTGCTGGAGGAGAACATCATATTTGGTGAAGCAGAGGGCCAAGGAGAATGAGGGAAGCCCTTCATGAGTTGGACTGACACAGTGGCTGCAACATGGACTCAAACATGCCAATGATTGTGAGGATAGCACAGGGCCAGGCAACACTTTATTCTGTCACTGTAAGTTGCAGTCAGCTCAATGGCAGATAACAACAACCTCTAGAGATAGATTTTTTTTCACTTCACATTGGTTCTATTGAGGTCCTTCCATGCTATCATAAGCATTAATAATTTGTTCCTTTTCACTGCTGAGTATTATTTCATCATGAATTTACTACAGTTTGATTACTCGTTCACCTATAGAGGGACATTTTAGGTGGTTACCAATTTTTAGTTATTAATGTTTCTGTGAATATTTGTGTAAGGGTTTTTGTATGAACATAAATTTTCATTTCTCTGGAATAAATTTCTAAGTGTGGGTTGTTTTAATTTTGACAAAGCCCAACCTGTCATTTTGTACTTTTCTTCCATATGTTTGCATGTACCAGTAATTCAGAAGTTTTTATTATTGAGTGATGGGCACTCTCTTGGATATATCACAATTTATTTATTCATTCTAAAGTAGATGAACCTTTGGGTTGATTCTAGTTTTTGAGTATTACAAATAAAGTTGTTATGAACATTTGTATACATATCTTTATAAGAAAAAATGCTGTCATTCCTCTTGAGTATATATGAGTAAAATGGCTAAATAATATGGTAAAACCATGTTCAGCTTTTTAAGACCCTGATACTTAAAATAAATTATTTTTTAAAGTATTGACACAGATTTAATTTTCCACTAGCAGCATATGAGAGTTCTGGTCCCTTCACATACTTACCAGCTATCTGATATTCTAATAGCTGTATAGAGATCTGTCATTAATGTTTTCACTTGAAATTCACCAAAGGTTAATGAACTGAACATTTTTATGTGCTTATTTGCCAACTGTATATGTTCCTTGGGTAAATTGTTGTATTTATGGCCATGTTTGTGGACTGTTTCATTTCTTTTCTTTCCTTCTCTCTTTCTTTTTATTTCTTTTCTGTTTTTTGAGCTTTGAGATATCTGTATATCATGGAAACAAACCATTTATGAGATATGTTATTTGAAAGTATTATCTCCCAGAATATAACTGGTTTTTATACAACTGTCTTTTGAAGAGCATAAGTTTTAATATTTGATGTGGTTAAACTTTTTTATGGATTTTGCTTTTGGCTTTATATCTATGAAATCCCCAAATAAATCTATAGAGTTGATGCAAGCCCACTTAAAATCCAAACGGGCTTTGTTTTTTTTTTTTAATAAACTAATAAGCTGAAAGTAAATTCACAAAAAAAAGTTATCTTTTTAGTTCTATAAATGTAATGTAGGCTCTATTAGATTTTTTACATAAAAAAATCATGTCTTCTATCATTAAAAAAAAAGTTTTCCTTCTTCCTTTCCAATCTGGATGCTTTCTATTTGTTTGTTTAATTTTTTATTGCCTTTTATTGCCTTATTGTGTTACCTAGAATATCCACTAAAATATAAACATGTTTGGTAAGAGTGGACTTACTTGTTTTTTTCCTGGTCTTACTGAGAATGTATTCAATTTTTCATACCACGTGTGATGGTAGCTGTAGGTTTTTCATGGGTGCCCTCTATCAGTTTGAGGATATTCCATTTTAATACTAGCGTTCTCAAAGCCTTATCACAATTATTAGAACTTTTAAAATATTCCTCTAGATCTACTCATATGGCATTGTTTTTCATTTGTAATTTGTTATTACGTTTAATATCAGTAATTGATTTTTTTTTAATGTAGAACTATCCGTGCATTTCTGGAGAACACCTAATTTGGTGTGTTATTGTCTTTACATGTCATCAGGCTCAATTTCTTAAATTTTTCTTTACATTTTACATATATGTGTTCTGTTGTTTTCTCTTCTTTTAATGTCTTTGCCTGAGTTTGATATCACGGTTAAAGCTACGTTCATATGGAAAATGCAAATACACTGTTTTCTTCAGATTTGTGGAAGATTTTATGTGGAATAGGCTACTTCTTTTTTTCCTAAAAGCTTAATAAAGTTTCCCAATCAGCTCACTTGGACCTGAGTGAGGATGCAGAGTATATTAAACTGAAATTTCCATTTTGATACTCTCTTTACCAGTGACTTTTTTTTTCTTACGTGTTTTCTAGTCTCTCTATACATGAAAATATATCATACCCCCCCTTGTATGGTGCTAAACTAAAACCTAGATTGGATCTTTTTTTTTTAATAGACAACCTTAGTATATTTAAAATTTATTTTTTCTTTCTCATTACAATTTTTTTGTTACTATTAAAGGGATAAAAATACAAAAATATGCATGGAAAATTAGCAAGGAATATGGAAGAACTATGTCCAGAAAAAACACATAGATGCTGTCGGATGAATCCTGGCTGAAAGCAAAGAATACCAGAAATATGTTTACCTGTGTTTTATTGATTATGTGAAGGCATTCGACCGTGTGAAGCATAACAAATTATTGATGACATTGAGAATAATGGGAACTCCAGAACACTTAATTGTGCTTATGCAGAACATGTACCTAGATCAAAAGGCAATCTCATTCAAACAGAACAAGGGGATACTGAGTGGTTTAAAGTCAGGAAAGGTGTGCATCAGGGTTGTATCTTTCACTATACCTATACCTATTCTGTATGCTGAGCAAACAATCTGAGAAACTGGCCTCCATGAAGAATGCAGAATCAGGTTTGGGAGAAGACTTATTAACAACCTGTGTTATGCAGATGATCCCCAACCTTGCTTGCTGAGGGTGAAGAGGACTTGAAGCACTTAACTGATGAAAATCATAGGCCAAACCTTCATTATATATTACACCTCAACTTAAAGAAAATAAAAACCCTCACAACGGGACCAATAGGCAACATTGAGATAAATGAAGAAAAGATTGAAGTTGTCAAAGATTTCATTTTACTTGGATCCACATTCAATGCTCCTGGAAGCAGCAGTCAAGAAAGCAAAAGACATGCTGCATTGGGCAAATTTGTTGCAAAAGACCTCTTTAAATGTTGAAAAGCAAAGGTATTACCTTGAAGACTAAGGTGCTCCTACCCAAGGCATGGTGTTTTCAATCGCCTCATATGCATGTGAAAGCTGGATGATGAATAAGGAAGACCGAAGAATTAATGCCTTTGAACTGTGGTGTTGGCGAAGAATATTGAATATACCGTGGACTGCCAAAAGAATGAACAAATTTGTCTTTGAAGAATACAACCACAATGCTCCTTAGAAGCAAGACAGACAAGATTACATTTCATATACTTTGGACCAGTTATCGGGACGCCTCAGTTCTGTGAGAAAGATGTCATGCTTGGTAAAGTAGAGGGTCAGCAAGAAAGAGAAAGACCCTCAAGGAGATGAATTGACAACAGTGGCTGCATCAATGGGCTCAAACATAAAAACTATTGTGAGGATAGCACAGGACCCGGCAGTGCTTCCTCCTGTTGTATATAGGGTCACTATGAGTCAAAACCAACTTGATGGCACCTAACAACAATAACATGTGCAGAAACCATGTCAAATATATAAAATACTACAAATCACACCTCACTCACTAGAAACACAGCATAGTTCAAATCATGGGATTATCTTCTTTTGCTTCTTCCAAGTAGAATAGTCAAAACAGTGAATTCAAACAATAGGTCACTCAAAATATAGTGCACACTCATATTACACAAATTTGAGAACATTCTTAAAAAAAAAAAAAAACAAGGCAAATGACCTAAGTCATCATACCATAGACCTCTTATGCAAGGATACCTTAAACAGATAATGTCTCCTAAATAGAGTAACTATTGTTTTCTAGACAGATAAGGGGAAAAATCTATGAGACAGAAGCGTCCAATAAGGAAGTGATATCCATCTGGAAGAGAAAAAATGAAAAAAACCCGGAAACTTCTGTGGCTGACGCCAATAAATTTATCTTACCTGGTATATCTAATGATACAGACAAAATGGGCTCATTTAGAGAAAAACAGATACTGAGCTGGTCTTATCAAATATAATAACTATATTTTATTACTGTTTATATTACTGTTATAATAACGATAGAAATAATAACAAAGCAAACAGATTCTAAGGGCTCATATATGAAAATAAAGGCGCTGATGATGAAAGAGATGGATTTCAAGGTTTAGAAAGTGGACATTTGAGCAAATTTCATATCATCCCACTATACAGAGCCTTCTTGCAATCAGAATTAGCCACCCCTGGGCAGAGAATGAACACAAAACAGAAGGTATGCAGACACGAACACACACACACATATACATACACACATATGTACACGTACAGACACATGCACGTAGGTATACATACATTCACATACACATACAAACAAGTGTGCACGCACATACACACAAGCACACATAAACACATGCACACACGTACACGCATACATGCACCTACACGCACATACATACACGCACACATATACTTTCTACAATTTTTTTTTTCTTCTAAATGGGGAAAACACCAGATACTTGGAATTCTTCCTGTATCTACTACTGTTTCCCTATCCCACTGGGCATATTTACTCTTGTTTTTCATTTCTTTTTTTTAATCACCACCTAACTCCTTCTAATATCCTATAAAATTTCTTAATTAGTATGCTTATAATACATCTCTCCTGCTTAAGGAAGACAACATTTTTTTAAATAATTTTTATTGAGCTTTAAGTGATCATTTACAAATCAAGTCAGCCTGTCACATATAAGCTTATATGCACCTTACTCCATACTCCCACTTAATCTCCCCCTAATGAGTCAGCCCTTCCAGTCTCTCGTGACAATTTTGCTAGTTTCTAACCCTCTCTACTCTCCTATCTCCCATCCAGACAGGAGATGCCAACACAGTCTCAAGTGTCCACCTGATACAAGTAGCTCACTCTTTACCAGCATCTCTCTCCAACCCATTGTCCAGTCCCTTCCATGTCTGATGAGTTGTCTTCGGGAATGGTTCCTGTCCTGGGCCAACAGAAGGTTTGGGGTACATGACTGCCGGGATTCCTCTAGTCTCAGTCAGACCATTAAGTCTGGTCTTTTTATGAGAATTTGGGGTCTTCATCCCACTGATCTCCTGCTCCCTCAGGGGTTCTCTGTTGTGCTCCCTGTCAGGGCAGTCATCGGTTGTGGCCAGGCACCATCTAGCTCTTCTGGTCTCAGGACGATGTAAGTCTCTGGTTCCTGTGGCCCTTTCTGTCTCTTGGGCTCATAGTTATTGTGTGACCTTGGTGTTCTTCATTCTCCTTTGATCTAGGTGGGTTGAGACCAATTGATGCATCTTAGATGGCTGCTTGTTAGCATTTAAGACCCCAGACACCACATTTCAAAGTGGGATGCAGAATGTTTTCATAATAGAATTATTTTGCCAATTGACTTAGAAGTTCCCTTAAGCCATAGTTCCCAAACCCCCGCCCTTGCTCCGCTGACCTTTGAAGCATTCAGTTTATCCCAGAAACTTCTTTGCTTTTGGTCCAGTCCAGTTGAGCTGACCTTCCCTGTATTGAGTATTGTCCTTCCCTTCACCTAAAGTAGTTCTTATCTACTAACTAATCAGTAAATAACCCTCTCCCACCCTCCCTCCCTCCCCCCTCGTAACCACAAAAGTATGTGTTCTTCTCAGTTTATACTATTTCTCAAGATCTTGTAATAGTGGTCTTATACAATATTTGTCCTTTTGCCTCTAATTTCGCTCAGCATAATACCTTCCAGGTTCCTCTATGTTATGAAATGTTTCACAGATTTGTCACTGTTCTTTATCGATGCGTGGTATTCCATTGTGTGAATATACCACAATTTATTTAACCACTCATCTGTTGATGGACACCTTGGTTGCTTCCAGCTTTTTGCTATTGTAAACAGAGCTGCAATAAACATGGGTGTGCATATATCTGTTCGTGTGAAGGCTCTTATTTCTCTAGGGTATATCCCGAGGAGTGGGATTTCTGGGTTGTATGGTAGTTCTATTTCTAACTGTTTAAGATAACGCCAGATAGATTTCCAAAGTGGTTGTACTATTTTACATTCCCATCAGCAGTGTATAAGAGTTCCAATCTCTCCACAGCTTCTCCAACATTTATTATTTTGTGTTTTTTGGATTAATGCCAGCCTTGGTGGAGTGAGATGGAATCTCATCGTAGTTTTAATTTGCATTTCTCTAATGGCTAATGATCGAGAGCATTTTCTCATGTATCTGTTAGCTGCCTGAATATCTTCTTTAGTGAAGTGCGTGTTCATATCCTTTGTCCACTTCTTGATTGGGTTGTTTGTCTTTTTGTGGTTGAGTTTTAACAGAATCATATAGATTTTAGAGATCAGGCACTGGTCAGGAAGTCATCATTTTTTACTGTTTTATTTATTAATCTCTTTATAGCTCTTAGTAAACTGAGTGGTAGAAGGCAACATAGAAATATATGTTGAACTTGTCTATGCTTTTTTGCTTGCTATTCCCTTTGGAGGCAGAGAGAAAACAGTTTAAAGCCCATAATGTAATTTATATGAATCATATGGTATAGTGAACTTTGAGTAAATATATTACATAATTGTCCCAAAGTCCTATGTAAGACATATTTTACATCTTTATTCCTTAAACTATAGATCAAGGGATTTGACATGGGAATAACCAGTATGTAAAATATGGAAGCCATTTTATCAGTGTCAAAGGAGGAACTGGACTTGGGCTGCATGTACATAAAGATTAAAGTCCCATAGAACACTACCACCACTGTTAGGTGGGATCCACAAGTGGAGAAAGCCTTGTGCCTGCCCTCAGCTGACTTCATCTTGAGAATGATTGAAGAATGAGCAGGTAAGAAACAAGAACTATTAGGAAGGATGAAATTAAATCAAAAGCTGCTAAGATGAGAATGATCGATTCAATTCCAAGTGTGTCTGAGCAGAGGAAAGACAACAAGGGGAGACCATCACAGTAGAAATGCCTGATGACATTGTAGCCACAGAAGAATAAATTAAAAATCTTTATGGTGAGGAGAAGAGAAACAAATGTGGTGTAGAGGTAGGGAGTCACCACCAGCACCCACCACGTCCTTTGTGACGTGATGACTGTGTAGAGCAGAGGGTTACAGCTGGCTACATAGTGGTGATAAGACATTGCTGACAGAATAAAAAATTCACTATTTATGAACAAAATAAAAATAACTAGCTGTATAGCACAAAAATAATAGGAGATTGTATTTTCATGCACAACAAAATTTACCAACATTATGGGTCCCACAGCTATTGAGTAACCAAGATCAGTGATAGCTACGTATCTGAGAAAAAAATACTTGGGAGTTTGTAGACTAGAGTCTATCTTGGTGAGGATGACCATACCCAAGTTGCCCACCACTGAGATCATGTAGTTGATGAGGGACAGTCCAAACAATGGAGTCTGCAGCTCAGGACAGTCTGTGATTCCCAACAGGATGAATTCATTCAGCACTGTTAGACTGTGTTTGTCCATCTAGGTCTATCAGGAAACCTATTCTGGATAGAGACATCAGCATCGTCAATAGCTTTAACATAGTCGTCCGATGGATTTTTAGTATACAAATCCAGTGTGAATAATATAAATCCAATCTTTCCTTATTAGGATATTTGAATATATACCCTACTCCCACAAATTTTATACACACACACACACACACACACATATTATAGATTAATGGATAGATTGATAGATGAAACAAAAATGGATAAACTGTTAAACCTTTAGGTGTTAGATACATGGATATTTATTGTACTCTTCTTAAAACTTTTATCTTTTTCGTATACCTAAAGAAAAGCTAGACTATATGAAGAACAGGGCATCAGGATTGGAGAAAGTCTCCTTAACAACCTGCGTTATGCAGATGACACAAGCTTGCTTACTGAAAGTGAGGAAGACTTGAAGCACTTACTAATGAAGATCAAAGACCACAGCCTTCAGTATGGATTACATCTCAACATAAAGAAAACAAAAATCCTCACAAGTGGACCAATGAGCGACATCATGATAAACGGAGAAAAGACTGAAGTTGTCAAGGATTTCATTTTACTTGGATCCACAATCAACAGCCATGGAAGCAGCAGTCAAGAAATCAAAAGATGCATTGCATTGGGTAAATCTGCTGCAAAGGACCTCTTCAAAGTGTTGAAGAGCAAAGATGTCACCCTGAAGACTAAGGTTTGCCTGATCCAAGCCATGGTATTTTCAATCGCATCATATTCATGTGAAAGCTGGACGATGAATAAGGAAGACTGAAGTAGAATTGACGCCTTTTAATTGTGGTGTTGGTGAAGAATATTGAATATCCCATGCACTGCCAAAAGAACGAACAAATCTGTCTTAGAAGAAGTACAGCCAGAATGCTCTTTAGAAGCAAGGATGGCGAGACTGCATCTTATGTACTTTGGACACATTGTCAAGAGGGATCAGTCCCTGGAGAAAGGACATCATACTTGGCAAAGTACAGGGTCAGCGGAAAAGAGGAAGACCCTCAACGAGGTGGATTGACACAGTGGCTGCAACGATGAGCTCAAGCATAACAAACGATTGTAAGGATGGCGCAGGACCAGGCAGTGTTTCATTCTGTTGTGCATAGGGTCGCTATGAGTCAGAACCGACTCGATAGAACCTAACAACAACAACAAAGAAGAAATATGTGAAAACATTTTGAACCTTTCATTTCAAAACATTATCTTATGCAAACTCATGATTACAGTTGGTTCAGGATGGAACAATCAACATAGTAGATGAGTTTTAGATAGATATATAATTGATTACAATAGGGATTATTTGTCTTTATAGATGAAAACATTCCTTTGTATGAACCTAGATACAGCCTCTGCTATACTAGGTTGGGTTATACCTCCATTTGTAAGATATACAAAGTGGTACTTTGGGTAAATAACATAAGTTATATGAATCTGTTTATCCCTACCTGAAAAATCATATTCTAACACTTTCTTGCAGGATTGTTATGAAGAATACATGAGAATTAAATGCTTCAATGTGTCTTTGTTACTTGAAAATAACTCTAAAATAGAGTGTGTTTAGTACACTTTATCTATCTATCCATCCATCCTTCCATCTATCCACCCATCCATCCATTCATCCATATGTCTCTCTGTATAACTATCTATCATGTATTTGTCTATCATCCTTGTCACCTATTTTTTTTGATGTTGCCAGTAATTACTTGAAATGATTTTTTTTGTTAATTGTTTTGATCTCTATGATATTTATAGGTAAATTCTTCTGGACTGTGACTTAAATTCTTTGCCACCACTTTCATAATGACTAGGTTCATTATGGTTCTATCCTTGTAACTGACCCCAGCCCCACATTTCCATAAAACCCATTCTATGACTGAAGTGCCTGAAAGTGCCATTCTATAGATGACTTTCTTTGTTAGTCTACATAATTTCTCCTCCAATTGAGCATTAGTATTATAACTGACACATTCTAAGTTTTTTTTTAACACATCAGATATATGTAGTTTTTCTCATGGAGAAATCTAGGATATATGAGGAAATCTGAACAAATAGTGAAACATTAATGTCACAAACTCTGCCTTGTAAAAAAAAAAAATCCTCTACTTTTTATGAAAAAAAAGAAAGTTAAAAAATCACCATATGACACAATAGCGTAGGAGAAAAAGAAAATATACTGACGATGACATATATGTGAATTACTGGAAGTTATTTAAAATCTGTCTGAACATGAAGCGTCTTCCATTTAACATCAGAACTTTTATGTGCCATGAGACATCAGAGATCCATTTAATTATAATCTCAAAAAAAAAGTATCTGAATATACCTCAGATGTTTTAAAAACACAACAATAGCCCTACAGGTTAAGATAACAGAATGGTTGGTTTAAAATTTTGTAGTGATTACTTCTTCCTAACTATGTCTGTGTGTCTATATCTATCTATCTATCTGTCTGTCTGTCCGTCTGATCTGTCTATCATCTATCTAATCTATCATCATCTATCCTTCCTTCCTTCCTTCCTTCCTTCCTTCCTTCCTTCCTTCCTTCCTTCCTTCCTTCCTTCCTTCCTTCTTCCTTCCTTCCTTCCTTCCTTCCTTCCTTCCTTCCTTCCTTCCTTCCTTCCTTCCTTCCTTCCTTCCTTCCTTCCTTCCTTCCTTCTTCTCTCTCTCTTTCTTTCTCTCTCTCTCTTTCTTTTCTTTCTTAACTTGCATATATCTATTCCTGAACACTATAAGCAGAGCAGTCTCTGAGTAAACTATTAGCAAGCAAATGCAGACATTAAAATTCAAAGCGTTAAATTAGAAAAGAGAATACGAGAAGTCCACATCTACCTCATATAAAACTTATCAGGGATAATGATGGAAAGCAGACAGAACTAAATCAAAATTCTTACTATTTTGCTGTTGCTTTGCCATTGATTAAAATGAAGCCTTGAAAATGTCACCAAAACATTCTAGATGTTAGAAAAATGGCACTGCATAAAAAATTATGCCTTTTACCTGTAATCAATCTGTTTTATTAGCTCCTTAGCATGGCATAGTGGAAACAATTTATAGCTTTCTCTCAGCCCTTGAGGCTCTCCCTGAGGAGATAGCAAGCAATGTGTTAATGTCTGAAGCCCTTGAAAGCTTAAGAAAACATCTAGGGTGTCTGCTAATTTTCTAAACTATTTGCGTTCACCAAGGAGTAGGTTTCTTTTAGATACATTTATTAATTTAACTCAGTTAACTTTCAAATTGTCGCACCCAGGGACCTGGATTAAAAAAATTTACCTTTAGGACAGGCCACTCAATATTTCCTTATTTCCACCATGTTCTCAAATGCAATAAAATTATTACATTTGATGTATATGATATGCATTTTTTCCCTATATTTCTCTTATTTTTTTAATATGGAGACAGATATTAGTCGCTCCACTCCTTCTTTCGTTGTGAATTGTCTGTTTAAGACTGCTTTCTTATTCTATTTTATCAGATTAAGATATTCAATTTTATTAGCATGACTCAAAATGAAAAGAAACTGGCAAATAGCCCTTAATAATCAGAACATGAAATGTATGAAGTATGAATCTCTGAGAAATGAAATTGTAAAAAATGAAACAAAAAACATAAAGATGGGCATCCGGATATCCTAGACCTTAGTGAGCTGAAATGGACTGGTATTATACGTTTTGATTTGGACTATCATGGGAACAACAAATTGAAGAGGAATGGCATCACACTCATCCTTAAAAAAGAACATTTCAAGATCTATCCTGAAGTGCAATGCTGTCAGAGACAGGATATATCCATACTCCAATGAAGAAAACCAGTTAATATGACTATTATTCAAATTTACCCACCAAACACTAATGCCAAAGATAAGGAAATCAAAGATTTTATCAACTTATGAAGTCTGAAATTAATCAAAATTGCAGTCAAGATGCATTGATAATTATTGGTGATTAGAATGTGAAAGTTGGAGACAATGAAGAAGGATTGGTAGTTGGAAAATATGGCCTTGGTGTTAGAAACAATGTCAGGCATCGCATGTTAGAATATTGTAAAACCAACAAATTTTTCTTTACGAATAACTTTTTTTTCAGCAACATAAAGGAGACTATACATGTGGAACTCACCAGACAGAACACACAGGAATGAAATCAACTATGTCTGTGGAAAGAGATGATGGAGAAGCTCAATATCATCGTTGCAACAAGGCCAGGAGCCAAGTGCAGAGGAGACCAATGATTAATCATATGTAAGTTCAAGATGAAGCTGAAGAAAATTAGAGCAAAACATGACCTTGAGTACATCCAGCCTGAATTTAGAGACCATCTCAAGAATATATTTGACACATTGAACACTAATGACCAAAGATTAGACAAATTTGGAATGGGATCAAGGACATCAAGTATGAACAAAGCAAAAGGTCATTAAAAAAAAATAGGAAAGAAAGAAAAAAACAAAATGGATGGCTGAGGAGACTCTGAAAATTGCTCTTGAAAGCAAATGGAAGAAATAATGAAGTTAAAAACTGAAGATTTCAAAGGGTGGCTTGAGAAGACAAATAAACTATTATAATGAAATGTGCAAAGACCATGGAAAACCAAAAGGGAAGAACATGCTCGGCATTTCTCATACTGAAAGAAATGAAGAAAAAAATTCAAGCCAAGTGAGTGAACTATAAAAACCCAGTGAATTATATGCTATGTTAATTATATCTCAATAAAAGGTTTTAAAAAATAAATGTAACAAGAAAAAGCCAATTTATCTGACTTCTAGATGTGAAAAAAGAGATTTACCCATGTATAAAGCACTTTAAATGTGTAGAATCCTTGCTTACTCAAGTAGGTATTAAAAGTCTTAATGTTTAAAAAAAAAATCATGAACATTTAATGACTTTGTAAAAAATAAAGCCTTGAAAAAAATCCAATGTTTCTTTATCAATTATTTTAAGTTAACAATTTCCATAGAGTCATTTGTTGTGATGGTCAAAGAAAATGTCCATGAAGAAGTGAGTTTTAAATACCAATATTCTCTATGAGACAGTAAATGTTGAATTCTTATTTTGCCTACTTTAGGGTTGGCTAGTTTTTATTGCTTCAAGTAATAAACTAATATTTTGAGCTAAAATTATGTAAATAGATATATCTGATGCTGTACTTTGCTGTTATTTCATATATTAAATTGTGCAGGTTTTCTGGGATTTAAGTAATATAATATTTTTATATTTCTCACCAAGGAGCCTTTACAGGTTTGCTATTGTTTTTAGTTGCCATTGTGTATAGAAAAGACTGGCTATGAATACAAGATAACCTACTACTAGAATATGACACAACGAAAACTGGGAGGAATACCACGTTGTAGTGAAGGGCATGCCCCTCACAGTTCTAGCAATGTGCCAGTCACATATACTGGAAATTAGAATATCACTCTTCCTGTAACTTGACTTCTGTGACTTCCCTACCTCAAAGCATTTCTGTTCACCTCTCCACTGGTTTACTCTTTCTCCAGGGAATCCAGCAACGTATGTAGTACCAATTTGGTGGTAACTTTCTCTAGATGAAAGATTACATGCAGATACTATTTGACACTTGGTGGTGGGGACCAGTCACTGGAGAAGAACATCAAGCTTAGTATAGTACAGGGTCAAAGAAAAAGAGGAAGACCCTCAAGGAGGTGGATTGGCACAGTGGCTGCAACAATGGTCTCAAACACAGCAATGATTGTGAGGATGGCTCAGGACCAGGTGCTATTCCATTCTCCTGTACATGGGGTTTCTGTGAGTCAAAACTAACTCAATGGCACCTAACAACAACAAGTATTAAGATTATTGGGGACCATTAAATATTTAAATGAATCACAGATCATTTCTTATTCTAACTGTAAAAATGTTTAACTCGTATACTCAAGATCCTCAGCTAGTATTTCCTTTTTTTTTTTTTTCTCTCTCTCTCCTCTCTTTCTCTCTCTTAATTTCAGGAGCTCCTTCAGTGAAAAACTATATAGGTGAATTACACTTTTTTTTCCTTTGGGTTGATGGATATCCCTGAGTTGTATGTTATTCCTTTTGATCTGATGATTTCTGTGGTGGGAAGCTCTTAGATGTTTGCATTAAACTTGGGACTACCCAATATATTGCAAATTTTCAGCTGCTTCTTTCACATCTTAGTGTATATGAATGACACACCCTACAATACCATGGTGCCCAACTGTCACAATTGCTTATGGTGCCTCTGCCTCTCTGCATTGCATCATCTAGTAATGCTTTTCCCATGCATGTAATGAAACAATAAGCAAAGGGATCACCCAAAATTAGCTCAAGAAAGGGGTTTTAATTTATTTAAAAAAAAAGTCCAGCAGCAGGGCCCTATTGGCGTGGTGGTTGAGAACTCTGCTGCTAACCGAAAGGTCAGCAGTTCAAACCCACCAGCTGCTCACTGGAAACCCTATAGGGGCAGTTCTACTCTGTTCTATAGGGTTGCTATGAGGCAGAATCATAGAGAGATAGTATTGGTTTTGTTTGGTTTAGTGCTCATGACCTTCATAGCCTTCTAAGTACTTTAACATTTTTAAACTATTTATGCTCACATGACAATAAACCGTGCACCTTTTTATATTCCAATGGACTATTTTTATTCAAGTTTCATTGGCTACACGGAGAATTTTATTTCATGATCATGTGCCAAGAAAATAATTTAGACTTTTGAAGTTTCAAAAAAATACTAGAAATTTTAAAATAATAACAATAAACAAAAATACATGGAAAAAATTAAGGAGCATCGGAATCAACTCGACGGCAGTGGGTTTTAACATGCTGCAGCTATGTCCGTAAAACTAGATAACTATATCCTTACCACATAAAAGGTCTTACTTGAATTAGAAATACAGGTAAGCACAAACCATGGGATTATCTCATTTTGTCGCTCACAAGTAGGGTGGACAAAAGTCAATGCAAATAAAATTCATAATAAATATTTACCAAAGTTTAGGAAAGCCAAACCAATGAAAGAGAGGCAGCAAACTTAACTCGTCATAGACTATCCTGTTACCCAAGGAGATACACAGAAAGTAATTGAACAAACAACTTAAAAAGTTGTTGATATAGATAAGAAAGGATCATCCATTAAACAAAAAAAGATAATTATTAAGAAAGAACAACCAGCAGGGGATGGATTTCAAACCTGGGAGCCTCTATGGTTGGCCTCAAGAAATTTATCTTAACTGGTGTATATTCTGATCTAGGCAAAAACAAGTCAGATGCAGAGCTGAACTTTTGAACTGCAAAAATTTCAAGGTATGTTGAGTAAACAGATTTACATGTGAAAGTAAAGGCATTAATGGGTAAAGGGTAGAACTCCAAGATCTGCAATGGGGGCATTTAAGCAATTCATGCAACTGAGTACTTTAAATCGCCATATACTCTGAGACTCCTCGCAACCTGGCCCTGATCTAATGCAGCCTTCAGAAGACTTTGAAGACTAAAACAGAAGGCAAAGGCTTACAAACACACACACATACATAAACACAAGTGCTGACACTGAAAAGTTTAATAATTGAAAAAAAAAAACACCAGAATCTTTGTATCTCCACTTTTGTACCTAGTACTTTTTCCCACTTCCACTCAGCATATCCACTCTCCTTGCCTAATTTCATGATTCCCAACACATTCTCCTGGAGCCCTAGTGGTGCAGTGGTTAAGAGCTTGGCTGCTAACCAAAAGGTCGGCAATTCAAATCCACTGCCCACTCCTTGAAAACCCTATGGGGCAGTTCTACTCTGTCTTACAGGGTTGCTGTGAGTAGTAATCGACTCAAGGACAATGGGTTTGGTATTTTTTAACACATTATCAAAAAAACCAAATGCACTGCTGTTGAGTCAATTATGACTCATAGCAACATTATAGGACAGAATAGAACTGTCCCATAGGGTTTCCAAGGCTGAAAATCTTTATGGAAGCAGATTGCTTCAATTTTCTCCCAAGAAGCAACTGGTTTTTTGAAACACTGACGTTCCAGTTAGCAGTCAAGCAATTTAACTGCTGCACCACAAGGGTCCTAACACATTCTACTGTACTATAGATTGTTCTTAATTATTGTTTGTGATCCATCTCTTTCCTTCAAGAAAGGTACCAGTTTGTACTCTTTTGTTCATCAATGCACTTAGAAGAGTGACTAGCATGTAGAAGGCAATTTATAAATATATGTTGAATATATTTGTGCTCACTGTTCCCTATGGAGGCACACAGACAAGGTTTGAGTTCATGGTGTAATTTGTAGGAATCATATGCTGCATCAAACTCTAGAAAATACATTGCGTATTTTTTTCCATGTCCTATGTAGGGCACATTTTACATCTTTGTTCCTCAAGCTATAAATCAAGGGATTCAACATGGGGATAACCAGGGTGTAAAATATGGAAGCCACTTTATCAGTGTCAAAGGAATGACTGGACTTGGGCTGCATGTACATAAAGATTAAAGTCCCATAGAACACTACCACCACTGTCAGATGGGATCCACAGGTGGAGAAAGCCTTGTGCCTGCCCTCAGCTGACTTCATCCTGAGAATGGCTACAAAAACGAGTAGGTAAGAAACAAGAACTGTTAGAAGAGATGAAATCAAATCAAAAGATGCTAAGATGAGATTGATCAATTCAATTTCATGTGTGTTTGAGCAGAGCAAGGATAACAAGAAGAGATTGTCACAGTAGAAATGATTGATGATATTGTAGCCGCAGAAGGATAAATTAAAAATCTTTATGGTGACCAGAAGAGAAACAAATGTGCTGTAGAGATAGGGTATTGCCACCAGCACCCAACAAGTCCTTTGTGACATGATGACTGTGTAGAGCAGAGGGTTACAGATAGCCACAAAGCGGTCATAAGACATTGCTGACAGAAGAAAAAGTTCACTAGTTATGAACACAATAAAGAAAGCTAGCTGTGTAGCACAAAAATAATAGGAGATAGTGTTTTCATCCACAATAAAATTGACTAGCATTTTGGGTCCCACAGCTGTTGAATAACCAAGATCAGTGATAGCCAGGTGTCTGAGAAAAAAGTACATGGGTGTTTGTAGCTTGGAGTCTGTCTTGGTGAGGATGATCATGCCTGAGTTGCCCACCACTGAGATCGTGTAGATGATGAGGAACAGCCCGAACAACGGAGCCTGGAGCCCAGGGTGATCTGTGATTCCCATCAGAAGGAATTCATTTAGCATTGTTAGATTTTGCTTTTCCATCTTGGTCTATCAGGAAACCTGTTCTGGATAGAGATATCAGCGTAGTCAATCGGTTTTATGTAGCATCATCTGGTAGATTTTTAGTATACAAAGGCAATATGCTAAATGAATAAGATAAATCCAAACTTCCAATACAGGTTTTTGAAAGTAAACCCGCCTCCCACAAGTAAAGTATAGGTACATGAAGAAAGAAAAAAAGATAGAGGGAAAGAAAGAAAAATCTAACTTGTTATCAATTGAGGAAAATTTGCTGCCCATGGAACATTTGTCAATGCCTAGGACATTTTGGGTGTCAGTACTAGGAGAAGGGTACTACTGGTATCTAATGGAGGCCTGGGATGTTATTAAAAATTCTACTATATACAGAGTAACCCCACACAATAACAAAATTTCCAGTCCAAAATGTCACTATGGCGGAAGTTGAAAAGCCCTGATACAGACATAGAGATAGAGATAGACACAGATAAAGATGTAGGTGAAGGCATATGTGTACGTGTACACGTAGATGTAGATGTACATATACATATACCTTGATGGGATTCCTGGTGGAGCAGTGGTTAAGAGCTTGGCTGATAACCACAAAGTCAGCTTTTTGAATCTACTAGCTGCTCCTTAGAAAACCTATTGGGCAGTTCTACTCTGTCCTATAAGGTCTCTATGAGTCAGAATCAACTCGATGGCAACAGGTTTTCTTTTTTTACATATAGATATATGAAGCAAAAATAAAAAAAGTAAAAAATTTTAGATGTGTTAGGTATATGGGTGGTTACAAAACTTTCTTTTTTCATTTACAATACTGACAATTACATAATGACATGTATAAAATTATAATATGTATGTTAACTTCATTAAAAACATTTCAAAATGCAAATTCCCAGAATGTGTGGAAACATTTAGTATCCCTTACTTCAAAACATAGTCCTGTAAAAGCCCTTGTGCCACAGGTGGTACAGTCGGAAACAACATACTTGACAAGTATTGAACACAAGGAAAATCTAATAGATCGTGGTGGGGATAGTCTGTCTTTATACAGGAAATTATTCCAGGTGGTAGACCCATACAGATATAGTCTTTTTTATACCTCAGCTTGTGGGTAATAGAAAAGTTTGTGGCATAGTGGTCAAGTGCTACGACTGCTAACCAAAAGAGCGGCAGTTCAAATCCACCAGGTACTCTTTGGAAACTCTTTGGGGCAGTTTTACTCTGTCCTATAGGGTCACTATGAGTTGGAATCAACTCAGTGGCAATGGGTTTGGTTTTGGCTTTGTGGGTTATAGAATAAAAAAAAAAAAAGATACCTTAATTTCTTTATTCACAAGTGCAAAATGACCACTTCCCTTCAGTGTTGCTGGAAAAAAAAATGAGGATTAAATGTTTCAATGCATTTAAGATATCAGGACATAAGTCTCAAATATCAAGTATATAGTGATGTTTTTTTTTTTAAATGACAAATGATGACAGTAAGTTACCTGAAAGGTGTTTTCTTTACATATGCATATGCAAATTCTCCTACTGTGATCTAGCTTCTATGTCAGGGTTATGATGATAAGTAGGTTGAGTAGTTTGTTATCCATGTAACTGAGCCCAGCCCTTCCCTCCTGCATCCTCAACTCCATGACTAAAATTGGACCATCGATGTGCCAATCTTCTGGATGATACATCTTCTTAATACATTTTAATATAAGTTGATGGACTGCTAACCTAAAGGTCAGCGGTTCAAAACCACCAGTGGCTCCATGGGAGAAAGATGTGGCAGTCTGCTTCCATAGAGATTTATAGCCTATTTACAGCTATGGGGTCACTTTTGAGTCAGCAGTGCATTTGAATATAAATTTACTTAAAATATGTCCTAACCTAGGAGCATTTTCATTATAACTAATATACTAAATTGTTTGTAACAAATGAGATATAGTTTCTCATGGAAGAATCTAAGACAGTGAGAGAAAATTTGAACAAATTGGGAGAAAGTAAGGTCCATGTCACTGATTTTATATAACAAAATTTCATTTAAAAATTCCATTTGGATAAAGAAATCCTCTAGTTTAAGCTATTATATAGTACATAATGCATATAAACACATGTATATTTAAATTAAAATGTATATATGTATCCCTAATAAGCCACAGATTAAAAAAAAAAAATGCCAGAGAAGGATGAGGATGGCAGTTTAAGGTAAAAGAACGAAAGGTTTGAAATGATACTACTTACATGAAAATAGCACTACCAGCAGCCTCTGAATCAAGAATAACCAAACAAATAGAAAAATACAATAGTATCATATTAAATAATAAAATGGTTGCACAGGAAATACACTATCTCATTTAAAACATTGCTTACAAGGTTGTGACCCTGTACACACATTGCTTATGTCAGAAAAAAAAAAAAAAACTATTGGCCTCTTTCCACCTAGAACAAAGGAGAACGAAGAAAACCAAAGACTAAAGGAAGTAATTAGTCCAAAGGACATATGGCCCACATGAACCACAGCCTCCTCTAACCTGAGACCAGAAGGACTAGATGGTACCACTCTGACCAGGATCACAATAGAAAGCCTGGAGCAAAATGGGGGAAAAAATGTAAAAAAAAAATTCAAATTCAAAAATAAATAAACAAAAAAGACCAGATTTACTTGTTTGAAAGAGGCTGGAGAAACCCCTGAGACTATTTTCTTAAGACAATCTTCTAATGTGAAACTACAGACACCCCTGGTGGCCACCTTTCAGGCCAATAACAGACGGGGCTGCTAAACAATAACTTCGATCAACTACAGGAGACCAAAAGGGCAAGTAGTCAGGGAGGGACAGGGAAACCTGACTAATGGAAACAGGGAGCCAGGAAGGAAATGAGAAGAGTGCGGACACAGTTTTTGGTAAGAGTTTCTGATTGGAAAATTAATTTGCTGTGTAAACTTTCACTTAAAGCACACTAAAAATTTTTTTTAAGAGGTACTGAATTGGGTATTAGTAGATATTATAATTAGGAAATCAACTATCTTCAATGAATACAATAAAAGCAATGTAAATCTTGTCGAGTTGCAATGATGAAAGGCTGAAGAACAAAAATACTTATATTGGTAAGTGCTGCTTTTCCTATAAGTTAAGAGGAGATAAGAGGACTTCCTCCCATCGGCTTTGGAGTTCCACGGAGAGCACCAAATTATTTTCCATAGTTTACTGTATTTGTTGAGCATTTAATTCATTTTACACAGCTATGCTCTTTGAAAAAATTATGTCTTCTTCCTGCCAGATTCTACTGGAAATTGAAGAATATGGTATATATTATACTATCACCATAAAAAAAAAAACTAGGTAATTAAAAGTTTCCTAAACTCCAAAAATTGCTTTTCACTTCTCAACACGAGGTGTGAGATGGAAATTTATTTGTTTCTTCATCAAGAGATTAGGAAAAATGGACATTTGTACTGTTATCTAAATATGCATTAAATATTAAATTACACTTGAGAGGTACATAAGAGCCTAGAGGCAGCTTATAACTGAGGATTTTGAAGAACACCAATGCTAGAAACTGAATACCTGCAGCTTCATAATTCTGCTGCAGTATTTTTAATACTGTATATGCTTCCTTTACTTTCATATTGGAGCTCTATTATTCACATAATTAGGCCACCTGGGTGGCAAAAACACTTAAGCACTCAGCTACAGACTGAAAGGCTGGTGGGTCGAGTCCACTCAGAGGCACCTTGAAGAAAGAAAGATCTACTTCTGGAAGGTCACAGCCATTGAAAAACCTGTGGAGCACGGGTCTCTGATACCCAGGGGGCAGTTATGAGGCAAAACTGACTCCAGGACTTTGTTTTTTTCTGTTAACTTTATTCAGATAACTACTTATATGAAGTAAAAATATTTAGACATGGAATGATAATGTTTCAAAATGCTTCTTAGCATTTAGCCTCTGAAATAGAGTGTGAAGATTTGAAAAAAAAATTATGTCAAAAAATTGGAGAGAGATCCTAGCTTCAGGCACTATTGAAAAGTATAACGCACACAGAACTGAATCAGAAATCCTAATATTTTGCAATGACTTTGCCATTGGATAAAGGTGGGACCCTGCAAGGGTCAATGAAACATTCTGGATACTGGTAAAATACGGAAACAGTCTTTTTACCTGCAATGAAGCCTCTGTCTTGACTCCTCTCCCAAGTGTTTCTTAAAACGGCAGAGGGAGAAGAATTTATGGAATTTTTTTTTTTTTTTACCCATGGAGATCCTCCCTGAGGAGATGCCAAACAATTTGCTGATTGTTCCTGAGGCATTTGAAAGCTTAACAAAATACCTGGCCTTCGTTTGTTAATTGTCCAGTATATTTTGTATTCACCAGTGACCAAATTTTTACTCATAGAGTGTGTATGCATGTCTATGTTTATCTGTTTCATATAGTCCTTTGTTTTACTCTTTGTTAACGTTCCATTTTTACCACATGGGGATCGGGATTAAAATATCGTATCTGTATAACAGACCTATCAACATTCTCTATTTCTACAGTGGTTTCTTCAAACGGATGACAAAACGAAGAAGTGCTTAAACACTGTCTTATCACATTATTTAAAAGACTTAAATGGAATAAAACTATTGCATTGTGCATATGTGAGGTATCACTTCCTAGTTTGCTCTTACTATTTTTATTATTGTTGCTGTTATTGCTATTTTCAAGTTATTTTTTGTTTGTTAATTTTGTTTTGACCTAAAGAACAGAAATGTTACCCTTGCTTCTCATTTGATGATCAATTGCCATCATCTGTCTGTTTAGGTTTTTTGCTTCCTTTATTACATCTCAATATTGTATGCTTTTCCATTCTGTTCAATCCTCATCCCAAAACATCTTTCTTGCCTTCACACATATTCAGCTGTGCTTGACATATGCTGTACCATGTCAATATACACTTGTGTCTTAGGCTGGGTTCTCTAGAGGAGCAAAACCAGTAAAGCATATAAATATGTGTATACAGAGATTTACATCAAGGAAATGGCTCACAGGGATATTGAAGCTGGAACATCCCAAGTCCCGAGATCAGGATACAGGCTTCTCCTGATTCATGCAGCTGCAAGGGCTGGATGACCCAACATCTACAGGTCAAACAGCAGGGCTCTTGCTCACTGGCTGGGAAGATCCAAGAATCCCCAAATCAGCAGGCAATACTGAAGGCAAGCTGCTGGCTCAATTCCCAAGAACCAGAGGTCAGATGAACAGGAGCCAGCTACAGGACCCAAAGTGAGCAATAGCAAATGAACCTTGCCAGAATGTCTGCTTATATTCAATTCAGACCACACACCCAAGGAAACTTCCTTTCAACTGACTTGCTACTCAGAGCAGAGTCTATCATGGAGGTAACCACATTATATCGAACCTCATCATGGAAGTGATCACAACATCTTTGGACTGCCAAACCACTGAGAATGATGGCCAAGACAAGTTGACACACAACCTTAACCATCACACCTTGTAAAGTGTGGTATTTTGTGTGTAATGTTTTATTATGAATATATATGTATTATGCTATAAATCTTTTTGATGCATTTTGCCATTTTAAATATTTGTAATGTAAACATTTGTGACTTTTTTTTTTGCTTATTTGTGATATGTAATGATATGTATATGTATGTGTGTATTTTTTTTTACTTGTCTATTCTTTAATGGAAGGAACACCGGTATTGCAATGTTTAAAAATTCACTGCTAACCAAAAGGTTCACAGTTTTAACCCACAAGCCATTCTGGAGAAAAAAGAACTTGCCATCTGCATTCATAACAGCCTAGGCAACCCTATGGGGCATTTCTACTCTGTCCTATAGGTCACTATGAGTCACAATCCACTCCATGGTACCTAACGAACCAAAAATTTTTTAATGGTAAATATCTTGTTGTCTCCAACAGAACATTGTCCGATCTTCTTGCGTTGGACATGTCATCAGGAAAGACCATTTTCTGGAGGAGGACATCATATTTGGTGAAGTAAAGGGCCAAAGAGAATGTGAGCCCTCTGTGACATGGATTTCCACATTGGCTGCAGCAGTGGACTCAATCATACCAGTGATTTTGAGGATAGCCCAGGACTGGGCATCATTTTGTTCTGTTATACATAAGGTTGTCATAAGTTAAAGTCAACTCAATGGCAGAAAGCAACAACATTTTGAGATAGACTTTTTTCACTTCACATGACTCTACTAAGGTCCATCCATGCTGTTGTGTGTATTAATAATTTGTTCATTTTATTGTAGAGTATTGTATCATGTATCTATTTATTACAGTTTACATAACCATTCACCCACAGAAGGAAATTTTGGGTTGCTGCCAGTTTTTAGCTATTATAAATAATGTTTTTATCAACCTTTTTTTCTTTTTTTGGTTGTGATTTAGGTGAAAGCTTTCAGAGCAAACATAGAGAGATAGTATTAGTTAATGCACAAGTTCTTTGTGACATTTGTTGCCAACCCTGTACTATGTCAACACTCTCCCTTTCTTTACCTTAGCCTCTGTTTCCATTTGTCCAATTTTTCTGTCCCATCCTGTTTTCTCTTCTTTGCTTTTGAACAAGTGTGCCCACTAGTCCTGTATTTATGATTGCAATACGAAGTACGTCACTCATGTGTGTTATTTTTGGCCGCATAGACCTGTCCAATCTTTGGCTGAAGGGTGAATCTCAGGGGTGACTTCAGTGTTGGACTTTAAAAGGTGTCCAGGAGCCATACTTTTATGGTTTCTTCAGTCTCTGTGAGACCAACAAGCCAGGTTTCTGTGTGTGTGTGTGTGTGTGTGTGTGTGAATTTGAAGTCTGTTCTACATTTTTCTCCCTCTCTGTCTGGGACCTTCTATTGTGACCCCTGCCAGAGCAGTTGGTGGTGGTAACTGGGCACTGTCTAGTTGTCCTGGGCTCAGTCTGGTGGATGCTGTGGTTGTTGTGGTCCATTAGTCCTTCGGACTAATCTTCCCCTTGTGCCTTTGGTTCTCTTCATTCTCCTTTGCTCCAAACAGAATGACCAGTAGATATATTTTAGATGCCTGCTTGCAAGCGTCACCACAGTTGGATGTACAATATTTTCTCTATAGACTATGTTATGTCTGTTGAGCTAGATATTCCCTGAGACCATGGTCCCCAGCCCCTCAGCCCAGTAGCTCAGTCTCTCAGGTGGTTTGGATATGTCTATGAAGCTTCTATGACTTCGCCCTAAACAAATTATCATGACTTCCCCAGTACTGTGTACTATCTTGCACTTTTCCAAAGTTACCATTTATCTACTAATTTGTGTAAATGTTATTGTATGAAAATAAGTTTTCATTTCTCTGGAATAAATGTCTACGTGTGGGTTGTTTTAATTTTGACAAAGTCCAATTTATTGATTTGTACTTTTTATCAATATATTTGCAGGTAACAATAATTCATTAGTTTTTATTGTTGAGTAGTATCCATTTTCTTGAATATACCGCAATTTACTTATTCGTCCTCAAGTAGATGAGCAGTTGGGTTGATCCTAGTTTTTGACTTTTGCAAAGTTGCTATGGACATTTGTATACATGCCTTTGTAAGGAAAAATGCTGTAATTTCTCCTGGGTAGACATATATGAGTAATATGGTTAAATTTTATGATAAAACTGTGGTTAGCTTTTGAAGACCCTGATGCTGAAAGGAAATTATTTTTTAAAGTATTTATACCATTTTAATTTCCCTGTAGGAGTTTATGAATACTCAGGTTCCTCCACATACTTACCAACTACATGATATTCTAATAGATGTAAAGAATTATGTCATTAATGTTTTAACTGAAATTCTTTAATTACTAATGATGCTGCTCCCAACTTGGAGAGTGGCAGCTGGGGTCTTAAACGTTAGCAAGCAGCCAACTAAGATGCATCGATTGGTCTCAACTCACCTAGAGCAAAGGAGAATGAAGAACACCAAACACAAGGTAATTATGAGCCCAAGAGACAGAAAGGGCCACATAAATCAGAGACTACATCAGCTTGAGACCAGAAAAACTATAAGGTGCCCAGCTACAACAGGTGACTGCCCTTACAGGGAACACAACAGAGAACCCCTGAGGGAGAAGGAGAGCAGTGGGATGCACACTAAAAACTCTCATAAAAAGACCAGACTTAGTGGTATGACTGATACTTAAGCACCCTGGTAGTCATGGTCCCCAGACCTTCTGTTGGCCCAAGATAGGAACCATTCCCAAAGCCAACTCTTCAGGAAGGGATTGGACTGGACGATGGGATAGAAAATGATACTGGTGAAGAATGAGTGTCTTGGATCAGGAGTCACATGAGATTATGTTGGCATCTCCTATCTGGATGGGAGATGAGTGGGCAGAAGGGGTCAGAAGCTGGCTGAATGGACATTAAAAGAGAGAGTGGAGGGAAGGAGTGAGCCGTCTTATTAAGGGGGGAGCAATTAGAAGTATACAGCAAAGTGTATGTAAATTCCTGTATGAGAGACTGACTTGATTTGTAACCTTTCACTTTTAAAGCACAAATAAATAAAAATAAATGAGGAGGTGGGGCCAAGATGGCAGAATAGACAGACGCAACTGGCGAGCCCTCTTACAACAAATACCTGGGAAAAAAAGTGAAAGGAGTACATTCATGACAAGCTAGGAGCCCTGGACATCACAGACAAGGTTAGAAAACGAACTGAGAGGCAGGGGAGGAAGAGACAATTCAGAAGCAGAGAGAAGTTACCAGACCTGAATGGCCAGGAGCCCTCAGGCACCATTCCCGGGAGCAGCTGTGGTGGACTGGTACTAGTGTTCAGCTGCAGTTTCCTCAGGGAGAAGCAGCCAGCCACACAGCCTGCTCACACCTCTGAAACCAGAGAAGAATGTCACTCTCAGCAAAAGCCAAGTACTTGTGTATATTCTACCACACCCCCAAGATGGCTTCATGGCTGAATTCCCTGGGCCCGAGATAGGTCCTGTTGAGCACCTAGAGCCATCCTCCAGGCCCTGGAGAAGGAATAAATATGAAATTGAGGGAAAAGATAATTTGCCAGCTCCACTAACATGGGGAGCTCAGGACTGAAGCGGCTCCTGTCCAGGCATAAATGGTCCATGGACTTTGACTACCTTTACTCTCTGCATGGACATCTGTGGGCATATTTCGGGAGAATAGGCCCTTGTTGGCAGACTACAACTATTTCAGCTGGGCGGTGGAGAGGTGGGTGTTTGATGTTTGACACCACTTTGCCTATTACACAGGGTCCTCACCAACCCACATAAGGGGCATAAGGACTGGTGGCTTCACTCAGGTCACCAAGTCACCTGCAACAGGGGTCCAAGGATAACTGGTACCTCCCAGTCCTTACAACCAAAAACATTGGGTGCCCATGGTCTGTCTGCAGAACCCACCCACCTGTACACTCCAGGAAAAATGGACCAGCTTTCTTCAGAGAGACTTGGGGGATGATTCTCAGCCCCCTGCCTTGTTCAGAGTGTGACCACTTGCTGCAACCAGATACCAGTACCTACACCAATCACCCTTACCCCTGCAAGACTGTAGGACAGAGCCTGTACCATACACTTGGTGATCAGCTACCTGGAAACCTAAGCTACCTGAAAACAGCTCTAGCCATCTGGGGAGAGGATGTCAGAGCTCCAAAGGTGAAAATAATCAAGCTAGCTCATTCAAGCAACCCATAGGGTTATACCAAAACAAAACAAAAAAAGAAGCTATGATACAGTAAGCAAACAAAACAAACTAATAAAATAACTTATAGGTGGCTTGGAGACAACTGTCAATATCAAGTCACATAAAGAAACAGACCATGATTGCCACAACAAGCTCTCAAAACAAAGAATCACGGAATTGTCCAGATGAATGAGTATTCTTTGAACTACCAGATGCGGAAAGCAAAAGATTAATATACGGAACTCTTCAAGACTTCAGGAAGAAGATAAGGCAAAATGCAGAACAAGCCGTAGAACACACAAATAAAACAATTGAAGAAATTTAAAAAGTTCTTAAAGAACATAATGAAAAATTTAATAAGCTGGAAAAATCCATAGAGAGACAGCAATCAGAAATTCAGAAGATTAACAATAAAATTACAGAATTAGACAATTCAATAGAAAGTCAGAGGAGAAGAATTGAGCAATATTTGTGAACTTGAAGATAAAGCACTTGGCACCAATATATTTGAAGAAAAATCAGATAAAAGAATTTTAAAAAATGAAGAAAAGAATCATGTGGGACTCTATCAAGAGAAATAACCTGTGAGTAATTGGAGCTCCAGAACAGGGAGGGATAAAAGAAAATTCAGAGAGAATTCTTGAAGATTTGTTGGCTGAAAACTTCTCTGATATGGTGAAAGATGAGTAGATATCTATCCAAGATGCTCATCGAACTCACTTGAGGTAGATTTTAAAAGAAAGTCACCAAAACATATTATAATCGAACTTGCCAAAACCAAAGATAAAGAGAGAATTTTAAGATTGGCTAGTGTCACCTACAAAGGACAGTCAATAAAAAAAAGCTCAGACTACTCGGCAGAAACCATGCTGGCAAGAGGGCAATGGGATGACATATAAAAAACTGAAGGAAAAAAATAGCCAGCCAAGAATCATGTATTCAGCAAAACTGTCTCTCAAAGATGAAGGTGAAATTAGGACGTTTGCAGATAAACAGAAGTTTAGGGAATTTGTAAAAACCAAACCAGTACTACAAGAAATACTAAAGGGAGTTCTTTGGTTAGAAAATCAATAATGTCAGGTATCAACCCAAGACTAGAATGCTGGGCAGAGCCATCAGAAGTCAACCCTGACAGGGAAATCACAAAAATAAACCAAGATAAAAAACGCTCAAAAGAGAGAAAGGGCGATTCTATTACATAAAAGAAGACAACATTAAAACAACAAAGAGGGACTAAGAAATGTAGTCATAGATCTTTCATATGGACAGGAAGACAAGGTGATACAAAGAAATAAAGGTTAGGTTTAAATTTAGAAAAATAGGGGTAAAGAATAAGGTAACCACAAAGGAGACAAACTATCCTACACATCAAAATAAAATACAAGACAAAAATAGAGACTCGGCAGAAACAAAATGGTCAAAGAATAAGAGGAAAAGACAATATATAATCTACTCAGCACAAAAAATTAAGTGGGAAAAAGAAACTGTCGACAACACACAAAAATAGACATCAAAATAATAGCACTAAATTCATACCTGTCCATAATTACACTGAATGTAAATGCACCAGTAAAGAGACAGACAGTGGCAGAATGGGTAAAGAAACAGGATCCGTCTATATGCTGCCTACAAGAGACACACCTCAGACTTAGAGACACAAACAAACTAAAACTGAAAGGATGGGAAAAAATATATCACGCAAACAACAATCAAAAAAGAGCAGGAGTGGCAATATTAATTCCTGACAAAATAGACTTTAAAGTTAAAACCATTATAAAGGATAAGGAAGGACACTGTATAATGACTACAGGAACAATATACAAGGAGGATATAACCAGATTAAATATTTATGCACCCAAAGACAGGGTTGCAAGAGACTCAAAACATACTCCATCAGCATTGAAAAGTGAGATAGACAGCTTCACAATAATAGTAGGAGACTTCAACACACGGCTTTTGGTGAAGGACAGGAGATCCAAAAGAAGCTCAATAAAGACAAGGAAGATCTAAATGCCACAATCAACCAATTTGACTTCATAGACATATACAGAACACTCCACCCAACAGCACCCAAGTATACTTTCTTTTCTAGTGCACGTGAACATTCTCTAGAATAGACCACATGTTAGGTCATAAAGCAAGCCTTAGCAGAAAGCAAAACATTGAAATATTACAAAGCATTTTCTCTGACCATGAGGCCAAAAAAGTGGAAATCGATAACAGAAAAAGCAGGGAAAAGAAATCAAACACTTGGAAACTGACCAAAACCCTGCTCAAAAAAGACTGGATTATGGAAGACATTAAGGATGCAATAAAGAAATTCATAGAATCCAATGAGAATGAAAACATTTCCTATCAGAACCTTTGGGACACAGCAAAACCAGTGTTCAGAGGCCAATTTATGTCAATAAATGCACACATCCAAAAGAAGAAAGGGCCAAAATCAAAGAAGTATCCCTACAATGAAAGAAAACCCTCAGGCACCAGAAGAAAACAAATAATAAAAATTAGAGCAGAACTAAATGAAATAGAAAACAGGAAAAAAAAAATTGAAAGAATTAAGTAGACCAAAAGCTGGTTCTTTGAAAAAATCAACAAAATTGATAAATCATTGGCCAAATTGACAAAAGAAAAACAGGAGAGGAAGCAAATAACCTGAATAAGAAATGAGTTGGGCAATATTACAACAGACCCAACTGAAATTAAAAGAATCATATCAGATTACTATGAAAAATTGTACTCTAACAAATTTGAAAACCTAGAAGAAATGGATGAATTTCTAGAAACGGACTACCTACCTAAACTAACACAAACAGAGGTAGAACAACTAAATAGACCCATAACAAAAGAAAAGATTGAAAAGGTAATCAAAAAATCTCAACAACAACAACAACAACAAAAAAAAAACCTGGCCCAGATGACTTCACTGAAGAGTTCTACCAAACTTTCAGAGAAGAGTTTAGGTATTTCAGAGCATAGAAAAGGACTGAATACTCCCAAACTCATTCTATGAAGCCAGCATATCCCTGATACCAAAACCAGGTAAAGACACCACAAAAAAAGAAAATTACAGACATATATCCCTCATGAACCTAGATCCTTTAAAAACCCTCAACAAAATTCTAGCCAATTGAATTCAAAAAAATAATCAAAAAATTCACCACGACCAAGTGGGATTCATACCAGGTATGCAGGGATGGTTCAACATGAGAAAAACAATTAATGTAGTCCATCATATAAATGAAACAAAAGACAAGAGTCACGTGATTTTATCAACTGATGCAGAAAAGGCATTTGACAAAGTTCAACACCATTCGTGATAAAAACTCTCAGCAAAATAGGAATAGAAGGAAAATTCCTCAACATAATAAAGGGTATTTATACAAAGCCAATAGCTAACATCATCCTAAATGGAAAAGGGAACCTGAAATCATTCCCTTGGAGATAGGGGAACAGACAAGGATGCCCTTTTTCAGCACTCTTATTCAACATTGTGCTGGAGGTCCTACCCAGAGATATTAGGCTAGATAAAGAAATAAAGGGCATCTGGATTGGCAAGGAAGAAGTAAAAGTATCTCTTTTTGTGGATGACATGATCTTCTACACAGAAAACCCTAAGGAATCCTCCAGAAAACTACCAAAACTAATAGAAGAGCTCAGCAGAGTATCGGGATCCAAGATAAACATACAAAAATCAGTTGGATTCCTCTACACCAACAAAAAGATCATTGAAGAAGAAATCACCAATTCAATACCATTTACAGTAGCCCCCAAGAAGACAAAACACTTAGGAATAAATCTTACTAGAGATGTAATATTAATGTATAAGACCACTATTATAAGAACTCGAGAAATAGTTTAAACAGAGAAGAAAACATTCTTCGATGGTTATGAGATGAGGGAGGGAGGGAGAGAGGTAGATAAGAACTACTTTAGGTGACGGGAAAGACAACACACAATACAAGCGATGTCAGCACAACTGGACTAAACCAAAACCAAAGGGGTTTCATGAAGAAACTGAATGCTTTGGAGGCCAGGGTAGCAGGGGCGGGGATTTGGGGACCATGGCTTCAGGGAACATTTAAGTCAATTGACATAATAAAATCTATTAAGAAAACATTCTGCATCCCACTTTGGAGAGCAGTGTCTGGAGCTATCTAAGATGCATCAATTGGTCTCAACCCACATGGAGCAAAGGAGAATGAAGAACATCAATGACACCAGGTAATTACCAGCCCAAGAGACAGAAAGGGTCACATAAACCAGAGACTACATCAGCCTGAGACCAGAAGAACTAGATGGTGCCCGGCTACAACCGATGACTGCCCTAACAGGGAACACAACAGAGAACCCCTGAGGGAGCAGGAGAGTGGTGGCATGCAGACCCCAAATTCTGGTAAAACGACCAGGCTTAATGGTCTGACTGAGACTAGAAGGACCCCGGTGATCATGGCTCCCAGACCTTCTGTTAGCCCAGGACAGGAGCCATTCTCGAAGCCAACCCTTCAGACAGGAACTGGACTGGACAATGGGATAGAAAAAGATGCTGGTGAAGAACGAGCTTCTTGGATCAAGTGGACACTTGAGACTATGTTGGCATCTCCTATCTGGAGGGGAGATGAGAGGGAAGAGGGGTTAGAAGCTGGCGAAATGGACAGGAAAAGAGAGAGTGGAGGGATGGTGCAGGCTGTCTCATTAGGGGAAGAGCAATTAGGAGTATATAGTAAGTTGTGTATAAATTTTTGTAGGAGAGACTGACTTGATTTGTAAACTTTCGCTTAAAGCACAATAAAAATAAAAAATAATAATGACGACGAGCATTTTATATGCTTGTCAGCTGCATATTTTCTTTGGATAAGTTATTGTTGATTTTTATGGCTATTTTTTGCAGAGTGTTTCCTTTTTTATAGTTCTGTGCCATCTGCACATATTATGGACACAAGTCATTTATGAGATATGTTATTTGAAAACATTATCTCCAAGAATATAACTTGTTTGTATACAAGTGTCTTTGGAAGAGCAAGAGTTTTAAAATTTGATTTGGCCAAGCTTCTTACGGATTTTGCTTCTACTGTTTGTCTTAGTTATCTAGTGCTGCTATAACAGAAATATTACAGTTGGATGTCTTTAAAAAATAGAAGTTTATTTTCTCACCAATTATGTGTTACTGTTGAGTTGCTTCCAACACATGTCAGAGTTTAGAAGGCTAGAAACCTGAATTCAGGACGCCAAGTCTGAGGGAAGATTTTCTGTCTCTGTTGGCTCTTAGGGAAGGTCCTTGTCATCAATCTTCCCCTCATCTAGGAACTTAGCTCCAGGTCTCTGGGTCCAAAGTATGTGCCCTGCTCTGCGAGGTTTTTCTTGGTGACATAAGGTACCACTTCTCTCAGCTTGCTGCTCTCTTTTATATCTCAAAAGAGAGTCACTCAAAATACAACTTAATCTTGTAGGTTGAGTCCTTCCTCATTAACATAACTGCTTCTAATTCTGCCTTAGTAACATCTTAAAGGTTAGGATTTAGAACACATAAGATAGTCACATCAGATTCCAAAATGTTGGACAACCACACAATACTGGGAATCATGGCCTAGCCAAACTGAAACATATTTTGGGGAACACAACTCAATCCATTATCAGTGTTATATCTAAGAAATCCCCAAATGTATTTATAGAATCAATGCAACTCCACTTAAAATCCAAATAGCTCTTTTTTTAATAAACCAATAAGCTGAAAATAAATTCACAAAGAAATGCTAGGTTAATTTTTAATTCTATAACTCTATTTTTTTTTTTTTATTGTAGGCCCTATTAGACATTGTACATGAACGATCCTATCATCTATCAATAAAAAGTTTCATTTCTTCCTTTCCAATTTGGGTACTTTCTATTCGTTTTTTTTTTATTGCCTTATTGTACTGGCTACATCCACAAAATGTCAGATTTGGTAAGGGTAGATTTACGTGTTTTATTCCTGGTCTTACTGAGAATTTACTCAATCTTTCATAGCATGTGTGATGGTAGGTGTGACTTGTTCTTTGTTGCCCTCTATCGGTTTGAGTAAGTTACATTTTAACAGTGTTGCTACTTGGGGTTAGGTGCTGCTGAGTTGGTTCCAACTCCTAGCGACCCTATGTACAACAGAACAAAACACTACCGGGTCCTGCACCATCCTCACCTTCGTTATTATGCTTGTACCATTTTTGCAGCCGCTGTGTCAGTCCACCTCACTGACGGTCTTCCTCCTTTTTGCTAACCCTCTACTTATTAAACATGATGTCCTTCTCCAGGGGCTAGCTCCTCATAATGTGTCTAAAGTATGTGAGACAAAGTCTCTCTACTTATCAAACATGATGTCCTTCTCCAGGGGCTAGCTCCTCATAATGTGTCTAAAGTATGTGAGACAAAGTCTCTCCATCCTTGTTACCAAGGAATATCCTGGGTGTACTTCTTACAAGACAGGTTTTTTCGTTTTTTTTTTTTTGGAAGTCCTAGCCGATACCATGATTCAAAGGCATTAATTTTTCTTCAGTCTTCCTTATTCATTTTCCAGCTTTCACGTGCATGTGAGTTGATTGAAAACACCCTGGTTTGGCTCGGGAACACCTTAATCCTTAAAGTGACATCTTTGCTTTTTAATGCTATTAAGGGTCTTTTGCAGCAGATTTGCTCAATGCAAAGCGTCTTTTGATTTCTTGACTGCTGCTTCTACGCGTGTTGACTATGGATGCAAGTAAAATGAAATCCTTGACATCTCCAATCTCTTCTCCATTTATCACAATGTTACTAACTGGTCCAGTTATGGGGATTTTCATTTTTTTTTTTTTTTATGTTGAGGTGTAATCCATACTAAAGGTGGTGGTCTTTGATCCTCATCGGTAAGTGCATCAAGTCCCCTGCACATTTAGAAGGGAAGGCTATGTCATCTGCATATTACAGGTTGTTAATAAATCTTCCTCCAATCCCGATGCCCTGTTCTTCATGTAGCCCAGCTTCTTTGAATAAGTATTGTGGAAAGATACAACCCTGACACAAACCTGCCTTGACTTTAAAACAAGAAGTATATCACTGCCCCTTGGTCTAAGTACATGTTCCTCATGAGCACAATTAAACGTTCTGGAATTCTTACTTTTCTTAATGTTATCCACAATTTGTTATGATTCATACAGTCGAATGCCTTTACATAGTCAATAAAACACAGGTAAACATCTTTCTGGTATTCTCTGCTTTCAGCCAGGATCCATCTGACATCAGCAATGACATCCCTTGTTATATATCCTCTTTTGACCAGCTTGAATTTCTGGACTTTCTTTGTTGATGCACTAACCCTTTTGAATTATCTTCAGCAAAATTTTACTTTTGTGTTATACTAATGATATTGTTCAGTAATTTCTGATTCTGTTGGATTACTTTTATATTACTTTGGTCAAAATTTTATCACAATAGGGACTTTTAAAATATTTTTCTATATCAGTTTATGTGGCATTGGTTTTCATTTCTAATAGTTTTTATGGTGAATGCCATTAAGTGATTTTTAAAAGCCAATCACGCATTCTTGGGGCATACCTAATTTGATATACTATTGCCTTTACATATTTCAAGATTCAATTTCTTAAATTTTTCTGTATGTTTTTCACATGCATGCTGTTTTATCAAATGCTTTTGTCTGCATTTGATATCAGATTGAAGCTATCCTCATATAGAAAATGGAAACATACCTTCCTTTTCAGTTTTCTGGAAGAGTTTATAGAGAATAGGCTAATTCTTTTTCCCTAAATACTTAATAGAATTCCCCAGTCAAGCCGCTTGGACTTGACTAGGGATGGAAATTATCTTAAATTTAAATTTCTATTTTGGTAAACTCTTTATCAATGATTTTTTTTCTTATGGGTTTCCTAGTCCCTGTATACATGGAAATATATCACGCCCCTCCTTCTATGGTCCTACCTTAAAACACAGAGGTTTTTTTTTTTTTTTTAATATAGAAAATCTTAGTGTCTAAAATTTCCTTTATTTTTTCTCATAAATTTTTTTTGAATATTAAATGAATAAAAATAAGAAAATATGCCTGGAAAATGAGGAAGGAATATGGAGCAACTATGTCAAGAAATCATGGCAAATATATAAAATGCCACATATCACACCTCACTCACTAGAAACACAGCACAGTTCAAACATTTGTTTTCTCCTTTTGCTTCTTCCAAGTAGAATAATCAAAATGATGAACAAATATAGAGCACACTTACATTAACCAAATTTGAGAAAATTCAGCCAAACAAACAAAAAAAAAGCAATGACCTAGCTCATCATACAATAGACTTCTTATGCAAGGATACATAAACAATTACAAAATGTCTTCTAAACAATTATAATTTTCCGGATAGATAAGGATAACAATCTGAGACAGAACCATGCAGTTGGGAACTGATATCAATGAGGTAGAGAAAAAAAATGTAAAAACCTGGAAACTACTGTGTGTACTTCAATAAATTTATCCTAACTGGTATGTACACTGATAAAAAAAAAAAAAAAAGGTCGATTTAGACAAACCGGATACTGAGCTGATCCTTCTGAATATAATAAATTTATTTTGTTACCATTTATAAGATAATATTAATAAGGAAACCCTGGTGGTGTAGTGGTTAAGTGCTACGGCTGCTAACCAAAGGGTAGGCAGTTCGAATCTGCCAGGCGCTCCTTGGAAACTCTATGGTGCAGTTCTACTCTGTCCTATAGAGTCGCTATGAGTTGGAATCGACTCAACGGCAATGGGTTTGGTTTTTTGATTTAATATTAATAAAAACAATATAAAAGTAAGCAGACTCTAAGGGTTCATATATGAATGTAAAGACACTGATTATGAAAGAGAGGGATTTCAAGGTTTAGAAAGGGGACATTTGAGCAAATTCAGATGACTGAGTACTTCAAAACATACAGCCACACCGAGGCACCTTGCAATTACAGTAAGCCATCTAAGGGCAGAGCCGGAGCACTAAAACAGAAGATGTGTGTGTACACACATACACAAACACACACACACGCACACACGTGTGCACATGCAAACTCTTTCTACAAAATTTTATCTACTCTTCTGTATTCACTCCTCTTTTTTTATTTTAATTTACCAATCCTAACACTTTCTAATAGACTATACAATTTCCTACCTGTTAAGCCTATGATGCATCTCTCCTGCTCAAGAAAGGCAACTTTTTTTTTCTGTTTTATTAATTTATTTACAGCTCACAGTAGACTGACTGCTAGTAGGCACTATATAAATAGATGTTGAACTTATCTGCACTTTCATGCTTGCTATGCCCTCCGAAGGCGCATAGAAGAAATGTTTAAAGCCCATAATGTAATTTATGTGAATGACATGGTATAAAGAACTTTGAGAAAACATAATGCATAATTGCCCCTAAAGTCCTACATAAGGCATATTTCACATCTTTATTCCTTAAACTATAGATCAAAGGATTCAACATAGGGATAACCAAGGTGTAAAATATGGGAACCACTTTATTAGTGTTAAAGGAGTGGGTGGGCTTGGGCTGCAGATATGTAAAGATTAAAGTCCCATAGAACACTACCACCATCGTCAGGTGGGACCCACAGGTGGAGAAAGACTTGTGCCTGCCCTCAGCTGAGTTCATCCTGAGAATGGCTACAAGAATGAGCAGGTAAGAAACAAGAACTGTTAGGAGTGGTGAAATAAAATCAAAAGCTGCAAAGATGAGAATGATCAATTCCATTTCATGCATGTTTGAACAGAGCAAGGATAACAAGTGGAGAGTGTCACAGTAAAAATGAGTGATGACATTGTAGCCACAGAGGATAAATTAAAAATCTTTATAGTGATCAGAAGAGAAATAAATGTGCTGTAGAGACAGGTGATTGCTACCCACACCCAGCACGCCCTTTGTGACATGATGACTGAGTAGAGCAGAGGGTAACAGATGGCTGCGTAGTGCTAGTAGGACATAGAATGAAAATCTCACTAGTTATGAACATAATAAACAAAGCTCTCTGTGTAGCACACAAATAATAGAAGATTGCATTTCCATGAACAAAAAATTCACAAACATTTAGATCCCACAGCCGTTGAATAACCAAGATCAGTGTTAGCCAGGTATCTGAGAAAAAAAGTACATGGGCATTTACAGACTAGAGTCTATCTTAGTGAGAATGAGCATGCCCAAGTTGCCACGACTGAGGTCATATAGATGATGAGGAATAGCCCAAACAATGGAGACTGTAGCTCAGGGCGCTCTGTGATTCCCGTCAGAGTAAATTCGTTCAACATTGTTAGATTGTGTGTATCCATCTAGGTCTATCAGAAAATCTATTCTGGAGAGAGATATAAGCAACATCAATAGCTTTAATGCAGTATCATGTGGTAGATTTTTAGTATACAAACCCAGTATGAATAAGATAAATCCAAACTTTCCATTTTACTGTATTTGAATATATACCCACCTTCCACAAATTTTACACACACATGTACAGTTAGGTAGAGTGATGGATAGCCTGATAGATGAAACAAAAAAGAATAATATGCTAAACTTCAGGTGTTGGATATGTGGATATTATCACATTCTTCTTAAAACTTTTCTTTTTTTATATACTTAAAAAAATTCATGGATACATTTTGAACCTGTACTTCAATATATTATCTTATTAAAACTCATGATAATAGATGGTCCAGGATGGAACAGTCAACATACTAGACAAGTTTTGGATAGATATATAATTGATAACAATGTGGATTATTTGTCTTTATACATGGAAATATTCCTAGAATTATATGTATACAGATATACCTCTGCTATAACTTCATTTGGAGCCCTGTTGGTGTGGTGGTTAAGAGCTCTGCGGCTAACCAAAAGGTCAGCAGTTCAAATCTACCAGCTGCTCCCTGGAAGCTCTGTATGGGCGGTTCTACTCTGTCCTATAGGGTCCCTATGCATCTGAACCAACTTGAAGGCACCTAACAATAATAACAATATATCTCCATTTGTAATATATAGGAAGCGATACTTAGGGTAAATAACATCAGTTATAAGAATCTGTTTATCCTCACCTGAAAAATCATATTCCAGCACTTTCTTGCATGGTTGTTAGGAAGAATAAATGAGACTTAAATGTTTCAATGTGTCTGTGATACCTGAAAATAACTCTAAAATAGTGTGTGTTTAGTACTATTTGTCTGTCTGTCTATCTATATATCTATCATCTGTGTATCATCATCATCATCTATCTTTATTTGGTTGTTGACAGTAATTACTTGGAATGATTTTTTGGTTGTTGTTAATTGTTTTGATCCTTAAGATATTTATAAGTAAATTCTTCTGGACTGTGACTTAAGTTCTTTGTCACCATTTTCATGATGAAATAGGTATATAAAAAAAACCCAGTGCTGTCGAGTCGATTCCGACTCATAGCGACCCTATAGGACAGAGTAGAACTGTCCATACAGAAAGGTGTATATAAATTTTTGTATGAGAGGCTGACTTGATTTGTAAACTTTCACTTTAAAGCACAATTAAGAAAAAAGTGCCATTCTTTAGATTACTTTCTTTGTTGGTCTACTTAAAATACTTTCTCCTCCAACTGGGCATTTGTATTATAAAGGACACATTCTAAGTTTTTTGTAACAAATCAGATATACATATATTTTTTTCTCATGGAGAAATCTAGGATATATGAGGAAACCTGAACAAATAGTGAAATATTGGTGTCAAAAAAAAACGCTTGTAAAATATGTATCCTCTACTTTTTATGAAAAATAAAAGTTTAAAAAATCACAATAGCGTAGGAGAAAAAGAAAATATACTGTGACTATATATGTAAATTACTAGAAGTTATCAAAACCTGTCTTTAAATGAAGCAACTTCCATTAGACATTGGAATGCCTATGTACCAGGAGATATTACAGATAAATGTCAGTATAATCTTAAATAAAAGTATCTGAATATGCCACAAATGTTTTAAGAAATATAAGAATAGCCCTACAGTTTAAAATAATGGAATTGCTGGTTTAAAACTTTGTGATCACTGCTTCCTAGGTATGTATATGTGTCCGTCCGTCCTTCCGTCCGTCCTTCCGTCCTTCCATCATCTATCTATTTGTCTGTCTGTCTGTCTACCTGTCTGTCTGTCTATCATCTATCTATCTATCTATCTATCTATCTATCTATCTATCTATCTATCTATCTACCTATCTATCTATCATCTATCTGTCTGTCTGTCTATCTGTCTGTCTATCATCTATCTAATCTACTTACCTACCTACCTACCTGTCTGTCTGTCTATCTATCTTTCTATCTATTTGTCTGGCATACATCTATTCCTGAACACTATGAGCAGAGCAGTCTCTGAGTAAACTATTAGTGAATAAATGCAGCCATTAAATTCTGTAGGATTAAACTACAAAAGTCAATACATGAAGTCCACATTTAACCATAAAAAACTTACCAAGAATAATGGTAAGCAGATAGAATAGAATCAAAATTCTAAATATTTTTCTGTGGCTTTGTAATTGATTAAAAATGGGGCCTTGAAAATAGCACTAAAATATTCTAGACATTATTAAAACGTGACACTGCATAAAAAATTCTACCTTTTACCTAAAATGAATCTGCTTTGACACACCATGCGCTTCTTAACATGGCATAGACGGAACAATATATGGCTTTCTCTCAGTCTTTGAGGCTCTCCCTGAGGAGATACCAAGCAACGTGTTAATTATGTCTGAAGCACTTGAAAGCTTAACAAAATGTCTAGGGTGCCTGTTAATTTTCTAAACAATTTGTATTCACCAGGGAGTAAGTTTCTTTTAGATACATTTATTCTCAGTTAACTTTTAATTTCTCCCACCAAGGGATCTGGATTAAAATGTTTTACCTTTAGGACAGACCGCTCAATATTCATCCACTTCCGTAAAGTTTTCAAATGGAATAAAATCAGTACAGTTCATATATATGGTATATACCATTTCTTTGTGTGTTTTCTATATTTTCGCTATTTTTGGACCTCTGAGGACAGTTATTAGTCAACACAACTCCTCCTTTTAGTTCAAATTTTTTGTTTAAGGCTTCTCTCTTATTTTATTTTATCAGATTAAGATACCCTATTTTATTGGCATTGCTCAAAATCGGAAGAAACAGCTGCAAAAACCATTAATAATTAGAACATGAAAGTATGAATCTCACACATTGGAAATAATAAAAAATATGAAATGGATGCATAAATATGGATACTCTAGGTATTACTGAGCAGAAAACGACTGGTATTTTTCATTTTGAATTGGCATTCATATGGTCTAATATGGTGGGAATGGCAAATTGAAGTGGAATGGTGTCACACTCATTGACAAAAAGAACATTCCAAGACGTATCATGAAGTAAATGCTGTCAGTAATAGGATTATATCCAGAGAAGACCAGACAATACTACTATAATTCAAATTTACCCACCGAGCGGTGAGGCAAAGATGAGGAAACTGAAGATTTTACCAACTTATGAAGGCTGGAATTCTTCAAAATTTCAGTCAAGATGCACTGGTCATTAAGGGTGAACAAAATGTGAAAGTTGGAAACAAAGAAGAAGGATTGTTCGTTGCAAAATATGGCCTTGGTGATAGAAAGGACTCCAAAGATCACATGTTGGAATATTGCAAGACCAATGAATTCTTCATTACAAAAAACTTTTTTTCAACAACATAAATGGAGACTATATTTTATACATGTGGACCGCACCAGATGGAATACACAGGTGTCAAATTGACTACATCTGCTGAAAGAGATGATGGAGAAGCTCAATATCATCAGTCAGAACAAAGCTAGGGCCCAACAACAGAACAGACCATCCATTGCTCATACTCAAGTACAAGTTGAAGCTGAAGAAAATTAGAGCAAGTTCATGAGACCCGAAATATGACCTTGAGTTCATCCGACATGAATTTTGAGATCATCTCAAGAGTAGATTTGACTCATTGAACACTAATGACAAAAGATTAGACAAGTTTGGAATGACATCAAATATCATAGATGAAGAAAGCAAAAGATCATTAAAAAGGGAGGAAAGAAAGAGAAAATCAAAACAGATGTCAGAAGAGGCCCTGAAACATAAAGTAGCTAAAGCAAATGGAAGAAATAATGAAGTTAAAAACTGAACTGACGATTTCATGGCGGCTCAAAAAGACAAAGTATTGTAATGAAAGGTACAGAGATTTGGAGTTAAAAAGCCAAAAGGGAAGAACCTGCTCCACATTTCTCAAGCTGAAAAAACTGAAGGCATACGAGTGAATAATATGATGTATTACTTATGTCTTAATAAAATGTTTCAAAAATAAAAGTAACCAGAAAAAAAAGCCAATTTATCTGACATTCTAATGTATAGAGCACTTTAAAAGATGCAGAACTCATGCTTACTTGAGTGGATACTAAATGCCTTTATGATTAGAAAAATCACGAAAAGTTAATGACTGTAAAAAATAAAGCCTTGAAAAAAATCCCTAGATTTTCTTTCTATATCAGTTTTTTTAATATAAATTCACAAGTTCCATAGAAGCAATTGGTTGTGATGGTCAAAGAAAAGTTCCATGAAGAGGAGAGTTTTAAAAATGCCAACGTTTTTTATGAGAGAATAAACGCTGGACTTTTATTTTGCCTGCTCTAGTGTTGATTCATTTCTTTTGCTTCAAGTAATAAGCTAATATTTTGAGCCAGTAATTATATAAATAGAGACACATCAGATCTTATACGTTGCTGTTATTTCTTATATTATGTAGTATATAATTGCTGGTATTTAAGTAAGATAATATCATAGTAAATATTTTTATTCTTCTCATCAAAGAGATGATACAGGTTTGTTATTATTTTTAGTTGCCATTGTATATAGGTAAGACAGGCTATAAATATAAGATGATTTCTCCTTGAATATGACACTGTGGAAACTGGGAGAAACACCACATTATTGTGAAGGGCGTGCTCCTAACAGTTCTAGGGATGTGTCATTCACATAAGCTGGAAATTAGAATATCATTCTTTTTTATAACTTGAATTCCAAGACTTTCCTATGCCCTGGCATTTCTGCCCACCTCTCCACTGATTTATTCTTTGTCCAGGAAATCCATCAATATATGTAGCACCGATTTGTCAATTCCTTCACTCCACTCTCTTTGGTGGTAACTTTCTCCTACAGAGAAATTATATGCAGGTACTATTTGACACTTAGGAGGAGGGCCAGTCCTCAGAGAAGGACATCATGGTTGGTATAGTAGAGGGTCAGCAAAAATAGGAAGACCCTCAATGAGATGGATTGATACAGTGTCTGCAACAATGGGCTCAAACACAGCAAATATTGTGAGGATGGTTCAGGACCAGACATTCTTTCATTCTGTAGTTCGTGGAATTCCTGTGATCACAACCAACTCCTTGGCACCTAACAGCTACGACAACTATCAACATTATTGGGAGTCTTTAAACATTTTAATGAATCACACATTATTTCTTATTCTCACTGTAATAATATTTAACTTGTATATCAAAAAAAAGCTCCTCAGTATTTTCTCATCATTGTCTCTATTTCTCTTTGTCTTTCCTATTTTCAGGAGCTTCTTCAGTGAAAAACTATAAGTGGATTAGACAAATTTCTTTTCTTTGGGTTGATGTATATCACTGCGTTGCCTGTTGTTCCTTTTGGTATGTGTGATACTGTGGTGGGAAGCACTTGGATGTTTACATTAACCATGGCAATACCCAATATATTGCACATTTTCAGCAGGTTTCTTCACATCTTAGTCTATATGAATGGCACAGCCTACGATTCCATGATGCCCAACCTTTGTGATTGCATGTCCCTCTTCCTCTGCCCCTTGTGTCATCTAGAAATGTTTTCCCAGGTATTTAATGAAACACTCAATAAGTAAATGGATCACTCAAACATTAGCTCAAGGAAGAAGTTTTAATTTATTAAAACAAATTAAAAGTTCAGTAGTGGGGCCTGAAGGCTCTCATTGGTTCAGTAGCTCAGCAAAATCAAAGCCAATAAATATATTTGCCAATCTCTTGCCCTAAAATTAAATTTGCTAAGAACTGAAGCTCAAACGGTAACACAATCCAGAAAGTAGAAGATGGTAGGGAAAAAATCTCCTCAGAGACCTCTCTTTTTAAGGAAGTAACATCAATCTTGACAAGCCCCTGGCCAACTTCTACACATCATTAGTGATAATGATTTAGCTATTTTTTAAAAAATTCTACTTCTACCTTTATTTTTAAAGGTGGCGGAACTTTTCAAGGCAGAAATTCACAAATCATTTCTTAAATGGGAACTTCCTTGTTATTGTTTTTAGCATCTTCCTTACTAAACCAAAAGACCAGATTCTTCCTGCCCAGTCAATTCTGACTCATAGAGACCATATAGGACAGACTAGAACTGCCCCTTAGAATTTCAAAAGAGCACCTGGTGGATTTGAAATGTCCACCTTTTCATTAGTAGCCGAGCTCTAACCACTGTGTAACCATTGCTCCTGTTCCAGACTTAATGATAATTCCTAATATCCCCCCACAGCACATTTATTACAAACCTGCCCATGTTCTGTAACCACTTTGTGATGGTTTTCCATTATTTAGTTTGAGCAAGTCCTGCATCCAAAATGAACTGATTAGCTTGTTGTTTCAATTCATTTATTCATTGTCTTTATTGAATTTATTTTCTCTCCCAGAAATTATCCTAGGTATTCACTACTTTATGAACCCCACTGCTATTTCTCTTCTTTTAATCTGATACTTTCTGTTATTTCAGGGATGACATTATTAAAGCAGAAAACTGACATTAAGAAGTAATTTAGAGTAGCTGTTATGAGCCTGGAACCTGCAGCTAGACCACGTTTGAAACTTGATTCTAATGCTTAAGACCAATGTGAACTTGGACTATTTATTTATTCCTCATGAGTTCAACTTGGGTAATTTATTTACCCTCTCTGAACCTCCATTTTATTATCTAAAATATGAAAATATTAATAGAACTTACTTTACAGAACTGTTGTGATGATTATAATTAATGAAATTCTGAAGAATGACTATGATATACCTTTTGATAAATATGAGATATTATTACCTGGAAGTGCTCATTTTTGCTGGGTGGAAACCCTAGGTTCTTGTCGGCATGGCTTGAATCAGCTAATAAACCAGTGACTGAGATAAGAGTGTAGAAAGGCACCTTTATTTCGTGGTGCTAAGGAAAGAAATAGTCAGGGTTGCTACTGCCAACGCTGCTCAGTGAGAGGGAATGGAAGGTTACTTTTAAGGGGTTTACACGTAGGAAGTTCATATAAGTTACATCAGTAACATTATTAATCTTACTGCACAGCTGCAATGCTATTTACGTGTAACTTCATGCATCGGGTGTTCAGAATATGGGGGTTAAACTTCACCTAAAACTAAAAAAAAAAAAAAAACCTATTGCCTTTGATTCGATTCTGACTCATAGCGACCTTATAGGACAGAGTAGAACTGCTCCATAGAGTTTCCAAGGAGTACCTGGAGAATCTGAACTGCAGACCCTTTAGTTAGCAGCCATAGCACTTAGCCACTATGGTACTAGGGTTTCCAAACTCACCCAGAGACAGGGAAATTACTATGTATGAGGTCTAAAAGCTTATCCTGAATGTCAGCATGATGCCTAAACCATTTCTGCCAATTTCCTCTACTTTGGGGCAGCAGTTAAGGAGACAGGAAGCAGGATTTTAATGTTGAAAAGCCAAAACAATGAAAGACAGGCAGCAAACGTAACACATCATAGTATATTCTGTCCCCCAAGAAATACTCCAAAAATAATTCAACAAACATTTTAAAAAGTTTTTCATATAGATAAGAAAAAATAATCCATGAAACAAAAAAGATAACTATTAAGTAAGAACAACCAGGGGAGAAAGGATTCCAAACATGGGAGCATCTATAGACAGTCTCAAGAAATTTATCATAATTAGTGTATATTCTGATATAGGTAAAAAGGGTTGGTTAAAACGAAGTCAGATGCAAAGCTGAACCTCTGGATTGCTAAATCAATAAGGTATGTTAACAGATTTACATGTGAAAGGAAAGGCATTAATAAGAGTGGAACTACAAGGTCTGGAATGGGGACTTTTGAGCGAATTAATTTAACTGAGTATGTCAAATCATCACACTACACTGAAACTCCTTGCAACCTGGCCCATATCTAATACCCCCCTCAGAAGACTATGAAGGGTAAAACAGAAGGGAAAGGCTTGCACAAACATACACATACACAAACACAAATGCTGACACTGCAAAGTTTATTCTAAATGTTGACAAAAACAAGACAATCATTGTAGCTCCACTTCTGTACCTAGCACTTTTTCCCACTTCCACTCAGCATATCCACTCTCCTCTCCTGATTTCATGGTTCGCAACACATTCTCTTGGAGCCCTGGTGGTGTAGTGGTTAAGAGCTTGGCTGCTAGCCAACAGGTCAGCAGTTCTAATCCACCAGCCATTCCTTGGAAAGTCTATGGGGCAGTTCTACTCTGTCCCGTATGGTTGCTATAAGTCAGAATCCTCTCAGTTCAAAGGGTTTTGTTTTTTAGCACATTCTCCAAAAAAACAAACCCACTGCTGTCGAGTCTATTATGCCAATTGACCTAGATATACCCCAAAACTATGATCTCCATCCCCAGTCCCAGCTAGTCTGTCCCTCAAAGTGTTTGAATGTGTTTAGGAAACTTCTTCGTTTTTGGTTTGATCCAGTTTGCTGACTTCCCCTGTATTGTTTGTTGTCCTTCCCTTCACTGAAGTTGACCCTCGTCTACTATGTAAAAAAAAAAAAAAAAATTGTGATTTTCCCTCCCCCCACACTCCCCACCCTCATAGCCATCAAATAATTTTTTTTCTGTGTTAAAACCTTTTCTTAAGTTCTTATAATAATGATCTCACACACTATCTGTCCTTTTGTGACTGACTTACTTCACTCAGCAGGAAGAGCTAGACCTCTCTGACTTCACCCAGTCCTCTGACAAAAGCAGGCAGAAGGAGGAAACTGCCTTTGGATTTCCCTTTCATGCAGTGAACTCAGAAACTTTGGCTCTTGCGAACACAAGATTTCCTCAACAAAGCTACATTGCAGTAGCCCTGGAAACCAGTAGAACAACTAAATAGTTTTAGCTTTAAGAGATTGTGAAAGCACATTCATGCCAGGGTAAAACAAAGAGCCCATTTTTATCCTAGAAAACCCAAGTGTCTGCGAACAGTAAATGGGTGTAGCTTTCTTTTCTTTTCCAACTAAGAGAATGGAGAGGCAACATCAGCTTGCATGTTTCTCAGTAAGAGAAAGAACTCTCTGACTTCATTCACTCCTCTGATGAAAGCAGGCAGAATGACAGAAACTATCTTTTGGTTTCTCTTTCCTGCAATAAACTCAGAAACTTTGGCTCCTGGAAAAGCAAGTTTTTCTCAGCAAAACTACATTGCTGTATCCCCTCTTCTAACAGTGAAACAACTACATAGTGGTACCATTAAGAGATTGTGACGGCACATTGACCCCCAGGGAAAAGAAAGCGCATATTGGAATCCTAGCAAACCCATGTCCTCCCGAGTTCAATGGGAGTAACATTCCCTTCCTACTAAGTAAGAGAGTGCAGAGTCAACATTAGGTTGCATGTTTCTCAGTAAGAGAAAGAACTCTCGGACTTCATTCAGTCCTCTGATGAAAGCAGACAGAATGAAAGAAACTGTCTTTTGGTTTCTGTTCCCTGCATTCAAATTGGTAACTTAGGCTCCTGGAGATGCAAGATTTCCTCAGTAAAAGTGCATCGTGTTATCCTGGGTATTCGTATAGAAACAACTACACAGTGGCAGCCTTAAAAGACTCTGAAAGTACATTGACCCCCAGGACAAGCAAAGTGCATATTTAAATCCTAGCAAACTCAGGTGTCTGCTTACAGTTCAACAGGTAAAACTTTCCATTCCAACCCAGTAAGAGAGCACAGGGGCAATATCAGTTTGTTAAGTTTCTCAGTAAGAGAAAGAACACTCTGACTTCCTCCAGTCCTCTGACAAAAGCAGGCAGAATGAAACTGTCTTTTGGTTTCTCTTTCCTTCAGTGAAATTGGTACATTGGCTCCTGGAAATGCAAGGTTTCCTCAGTAAAACTACATCGTGTAACCCCTGTTCTTTCATAGAAACAACTACATAATAATAACCTTAAGACATTGGGAAAGCACATTGATGCCCAGGGAAAACAAACTGCATATTGAAATCCTAGCAAACCAGTGTCCACCTGAGTTCAATGGGTTTAACTTTCCATTCCTTTCACAGTAAGAGAGCACAGGTGAAATATCAGCTTGCATGTTTCTCAGTAAGAGAAAGAACTCTCTGACTTCATCCAGTCCTCTGACAAAAGTAGGCAGAATGAAGGAAACTGTCTCTGGTTTCCCTTTCTTGAAACGAACTCGGTAACTTTGTTTCTTCGAAACGTAAGGTTTACTCACAAAAACTGCATTGCCGTAGCACCTGTCCTTGCAGAGGAAGAATTAAATTTTGTTAGCATTAAGAGATTGTGAAAGCACATTGACGCCCAGGGAAAACAAAGAGCATCTTGACATGCTAGAAACCCAAGGGTCTGCTTATACGTCTATGCGTCTATGGTTGTAACTTTCCATTCCTTTTCCAGTAAGAGAGTGCAGAGGCAATATCAGCTTGCATGTTTCTCAGTAAGAGAAAGAACTCTATGACTTCATCTAGTCCTCTGATGAGAGCAGGCAAAATTAGAGAAACCGTCTTAGGTTTCTCTTTCCTGCAGTGAAATGGTAACTTTGACTCATGGAAACGCAAGGTTTCCTCAGCAAAACTACGTTGCGGTAACCTCTGTTCTTGCATAGAAAGAAGTACAAAGTGGTAACCTTAAGAGATTGTGAAAGCATATTGATGCCCAGGGAAAACGAAGTGCATATTGAAATACTAGCAAACCAATGTCCGCCTGAGTTCAATGGGTGGAGCATTCTATTCCTTTCCAAGTAAGAGAGCACAGAGGCAACATCAGCTTCCATGTTCCTCAGAAGGGAAAGAACTCTCAGACTTCATCCAGCCCTCTGACGAAAGCAGGCAGGATGAAAGAAATTGTCTTTTGGTTTCTCTTTCCTGCATTGAAATGGGTAACTTTGGCTCCTGGAAATGCAAGGTTTCCTCAGCAAAACTAAATCACGTTACCAAGGTATTTGCATAGAAACAACTACATAGTGGTAGCATTAAGAGACCCTGAAAGTATATTGACCCCCAGTGAAAGCAAAGTGCATATTGAAATCCTAGCAAACCCAGGTGTCTGCTTGCAGTTCGGCGCGTGTAATTTTCCATTCCAACCAAGTAAGACAGCGCAGAGACAACCTCAGTTTGTATGTTTCTCGGTAAGAGAAAGCACTCTCTGACTTCACCCAGTCCTCTGCAGAAAGCAGTCAGAATGAAAGAAACTATCTTTCGGTTTCTGTTTCCTGCAATGATATCTTTAACTTCAGCTCCTGGAAACACAAGGCTTCCTCAGCAAAACTACATCGTGTTAGCCCTGATTTTTGCATAGAAAAAACTACATAGTGGTAGCTTTAAGAGATTGTGAAAGCACATTGACACCCAGGAAAAATAAAGTGCATATTTAAATACTAGCAAACCCAACTGTGTGCCCGCAACTCAATCGGTGTAACTTTCCATTCCTCTCCAAGTAAGACAGCACAGAGGCAACATCAGCTTGCATGTTTCTCAATAAGAGAAAGAAGTCTCTGACTTCATCCATTCCTCTGAGGAAAGCAGGCTGAATGAGATAAACTGTCTTTAGGTTTCTCTTTCCCGCAGTGAAAGCGGTAACTTTGACTCCTGGAAACACAAGGTTTCCTCAGCAAAACTACATCGCAGTAACCTCTGTTCTTACATAGAAACAACTACTAAGTGGTAACGTTAAGAGATTCTGAAATCACACTGACGCCCATGGAAAACAAAGGGCATACTGAAATCCTAGCAAACCCAAGTGTATGCTTATACTTCACTGGATGTAACTTTCCATTTCTTTCCAAGTAACAGAGCACAGAGGAAACATCAACTTGCATGTTTTTCAGTAAGAGAAAGAACTCTTGGACTTTATCTTGTCCACTGATGATAGTAGACTGGATGAAACTGCCTTAAGTTTTCTCTTTCCTGCTGTGAAATCGGAAACTTTGGCCCCTGGAAATGCAAGGTTTCCTCAGCAAAACTGCATCACTTTATCCTCTGTTCTTGCACAGAAATTATTATGAAGTGGTAATGTTAAGACATTGTGAAAGCACAATGAAGGCCAGGGCAAACAAAGAGCATATTGAAATCCTAGCAAACCCAAGTGAATGCTAATAGCACAATGGGTGTAATTTTCCATTCCTTTCCAAGTAAGAGAGGGCAGAGGCCACATCAGCTTGCATATTTCTCAGTAAGAGAAAGAAGTCTCTGACTTCACCCAGTCCTCTGAAGAAAGCAGGCAGAGTGAAAGAAAATGTCTTCGGGTTTCTCTTTCCTGCAGTGACATCAGGAACTTTGACTCCTGGAAACGCAAGGTTTCCTCAGCAAAACTACATCACGGTAACCTCTGTTCTTGCATAGAAACAAGTATGAAGTGGTAACCTTAAGAGATTGTGAAAGGACATTTGATGCCCAGGGAAAACAAACAACATATTGTAATCGTTGCAAACCCAAGTATATGCTTATACGTCAATGGATGTAACTTTCCAGTCTTTTCAAAGTAAGAGAGCACAGAGGCAACATCAGCTTGCATTTTTCTCAGTAACAGAAAGAACTCTTTGACTTCATCCAGTCCTCTGACGAGAGCAGGGAGAATGAAAGAGACTGTTTTGGTTTCTCTTTCCTTCAGTGACACTGGTACTTCGGCTCCTGGAAACTCAAGGTTTCCTCAGCAAAACTGCATCAAGTAGCCCCTGTTATTGCATGGAAACAACTACGAGGTGGTAATGTTAAGAGATTGTGAAAGCCCACTGATGCCCAGGGAAAAGAAAGCGCATATTGAAATCCTAGCAAACTCATGTCTGCCTGAGTTCAACTGGCTTAACTTCCTATTCCTATTGAGTAAGAGATTGCAGAGGCAACATCAGCTTGCATGTTTCTCAGTAAGAGAAAGAACTCTCTGACTTCATCCAGTCCTCTGATGAAAGCAGGCAGAATGAAAAAAACTGTCTTTTGGTTTCTCTTTACTGCAGTGAAATCGGTAACTTTGGCTACTGGAAACACAAGGCTTCCTCAGCAAGTCCACATTGTGGCAGCCCCTGTCCTTGCAGAGGAACAACTAAGTGGTGTTAGCATTAAGAGATTGTGAAAGCACATTGATGCCTAGGAAAAAAAGAAGTGTATATTGAAATCCCAGCAAACCCTAGTGTCTTCCTGCTGTTCAATGGGTATAACTTTCCATTCCTTTCCAAGTAAGACAGCACAGAGGAAAAATCAGCTTGCATTTTTCTCAGTAAGAGAAATAACCCTCTGACTTCATTCAGTCCTCTGACAAAAGCAGGCAGAATGAGAGAAACTGTGTTTTGATTTCTCTATCCTGCAATGAACTTGGCAACTTTGGTTCTTGGAAAGGTACAGTTTCCTCACAAAAACTGCATTGAGGTAGCACCTCTCCTTGCAGAGGAACAATCACATTGTGTTAGCATTAAGAGATTGTGAAAGCATCTTGACACCCAGGGAAAACAAAGAGCATATTGAAATCCTAATAAACCCAAGTGTCTGCTTACAGTTCAATGGGTGTAACTTTCCATTTCTTTCCAAGTAAGAGACTACAGAGGCAACATCAGCTTGCATGTCTCTCAGTAATAGAAAGAACTCTCTGACTTCATCCAGTCCCGTGATGAAAGTAGGCTGAATGAGAGAAACTGTCTTTTGGTTTTTCTTCACTGCAGTGATACCAGTAACTTTGGCTCCTGGAAATGCAAGGTTTCCTCAGCAAGACTACATCACAGTAGCCCCTGTCCTTGCAGAGGAACAACTATGTAGTGTTAGCATTAAGAGATTGTGAACGCTGTTTGACGTCCACAGTAAACAAAGTGCGTATTGATATAACAGCAAACCCAAGTGTCTGCCCGCAGTTCAAAGGGTGTAATTTTCCATTCCTTTCCAACTAAGACAGCGCAGAGGCAATATCAGCTTGCATGTTTCTCAGTAAGTGAAAGAACTCTCTGACTTCATCCATTCCTCTGAAGAAATCAGGCAGAATAGGAGAAACTGTCTTTTGGTTTCTATTTCCTGAAGTGAACTTGGTAACTTTGGCTCCTGGAAATGCAAGATTTTTTTCACCAAAATTACTTCGTGGTAGCCCCTGTTCATGAAAAGAAACAACTACACAGTAGCCTGAAGAGATTGTGAAAGCACATTGTTGACCAAGCAAAACAAAGTGCATATCGAAATCCTAGCAAACTGAAGTGCCTCCTTATAGTTTAATGGGTTTAACTTTCCACTCCTTTCCAAGTCAGAGAGCACAGAGGCAACATCACCTTGCATGTTTCTCAGTAAGAGAAAGAACTCTTGGACTTCATCTAGTCCTCTGAGTAAAGCAGGCAGAATGAAAGAAACTGTCTTTTGGTTTCTGTTTCTGCAGCGAAATCCATAACTTTGGCTCCTGGAAATGCAAGGTTTCCTTAGCAAAAGTACACTGTGTTATCCTGGGTATTCGTAGAGAAACAACTACGTTGTGGTAGCTTTAAGAGATTGTGAAAGTACTTTGACACCCATGGAAAACAAAATGAGTATTGATATAATAGCAAACCCAAGTGTCTGCCTGCAGTTCAAAGTGTGTAATATTCCTTTCCTTTCCATGTAAGAGAGTGCAGAGGCAACATCAGCTTTCTTGTTTCTCAGGAAGTGAAAGAACTCTCCGGCTTCAATCACTCCTCTGACAAAAGCAGGCAGAATGAGGGAAACTGTCTTTTGGTTTCTCTTTCCTGCAGTGAACTCAGTAACTTTGGATCCTGGAAAAGCAAGATTTTTTCATGAAAAATACATCGTGGTAGCCCCTGTTCATGAACAGAAACAACTACTTAGTGGTAGCCTTATGAGATTGTGAAAGCACATTGATGACCAGGCAAAACAAAGCACATATTGAAATCCTAACAAACCAAAGTGTCCGATTATAGTTCAATGGGTGTAGCTTTCCATTCCGTTCCAAGTAAATAGTGCAGAGGCAACATCAACTTACATGTTTCTCAGTAAGAGAAAGAACTCTCTGACTTCATCCAGTCCTCTGATAAACCAAAACCAAAACCAAACCCAGTGGCATCGAGTCCATTCCGACTCATAGCGACCCTATAGACAGAGTAGAACTGCCCCATAGAGTTTCCAAGAAGCGCCTGGTGGATTTGAACTGCCGACCCTTTGATTAGCAGCTGTAGCACTTAACCACTATGCCACCAGGGTTTCCCCCCTGATGAAAGCAGTCAGAATAAGAGAAACTGTCTTTTGGTTTCTCTTTTCTGCAGTGAAAGCAGTAAGTTTGGCTCCTGGAAACTCAAGGTTTCCTCAGTAAAACTACATAGCAGTAGCCACTGTTCTTACAGAGAAACAACAATGAAGTGGTAGTGTTAAGCGGTTGTGAAAACACACTGATGCCCAGGGAAAACAAAGTGCATATTAAATCCTAGCAAACCCAAGTTTCTGTCTCCAGTTCAATTAGTTTAAGTTTCCATTCTTTTCCAAGTAAGAGAGGGCAGGAGCAACATCAGCTTGTATGTTTTTCATTAAGAGGAAGATCTCTGTGACTTCATCCAGACCTCTGGCGAAAGCATTTAGAATGAAAGAAACTGACTTTAGGTTTGTCTTTCATTTAGTGAACTTGGTAAGTCTGGCTTGTGAGCACAAGGTTTCCTCAGCAAAACTACATTGTGGTAGCCCTGTAGCTTGAAGAGGTACAACTATGTAAAGTCAGCATTAAGAGATTGTGTAAGCACATTCAGGCCCAGGTCAAACAAAGTGCGTTTTGAAATCCTAGAGAACCCATGTGTGTGCCTGCAGTTCAATGGGTGTAACTTCCCATATCCATCTAAGAGAATGCAGAGGCAACATCAGCTTTCATGCTTTTCAGTAAGAGAAAGAACTCTCAGACTTCATCCAATCCCCTGACGAAAGCAGGCAGAATGAAAGAAACTGTCTTTGGGTTTCTTTTTCATGCAGTGAACCCAGGAAGTTTGGCTTTTGCGAGCACGAGGTTTACTCTGCTAAACTACATATAGGTAGCCCCTGTAACTTACAGAGGAACATCTAGGTAGTGCTAACTTTAAGATATTGTGAAATAATATTTAGTCTCGGGTAAAACAAAGTTCATACTGAAAGCCAGAGAACTCATGTGTCTGCCCACAGTTCAATGGGTGTAACTTTCTGTTCTGTTCCAACTAAGAGACATAGGTGCAGACCTTTGGGTTTTATAAGATTTCATTATGAACTGTGTTTTACCTGGACATGAATGTGCTTTAACAATGTCTTAACAATGATAAGATTATGTAGTTTTTCCTCTGAAAGTATATGGGCTACCTCCATGTAGTTTTGCTCAGTGAATCTTCGATTGGCAAGTGCCAAAGTTTCTGAATTCGGTGTGCGAAAGAGAAACGAAAATGCAGTTTTTCTCTTCCCACTTGATTAAGTCATATGGCTTGGTGAAGTCAGATGATTTTCTCTCATATAGAAAAAATGCAAGCTAATGTTGCTCCGCAGTCTCTTAGTTGGAAAAGAAAGTAACATTACACCCATTGAAATAGGTGTAGACCCTTGGGTTTCATAAGATTTCAATACGGAGTTTGTTATCCCTGTGCGTGAGTGTGCTTTAACAATCTCTTACTGATAACACTATGTAGTTTTTCCTCTGCAAGTATATGGGCTACCGCGATGTAGTTTTGCGAGTAAACATTGTGTTTGGAGAGGCAAAGTTACCAAATTCATTGCCTGAATGAGAAACGAAAATATACTTTCTCTGATCCACTTGATTAAGTCAGGAGGTTTGATCACATCAGAGGGTTTTCTCTCATATTGAAAAACATGCAAGGTAATGTTGCTTCTGGATTCTCTTGGTTGGAAAAGAATGTTAGGTCACACCCATTGAAATTCGTGTAGACATTTGGGTTTTATAGGATTTCAATATGCACTTTGTTTTATCCCGTCGTGAATGTGCATTATCAATTTCTTAAAGAGAACACCATGCAGATTGTTCTGTGCAATTATTCGGGCTACAGTGAGGTAGAGTTTGTGTTTGCAAGAGTCAAAGTTACCAAATTCATTCCATGAAAGAGAAACCAAAAGAGAGTTTCTCTCATTCTGCCTGATTTAGTCAGAGGATTTGATGAAGTCAGAAGGTTTTTCTCTTCCTGAAAACCTGCCAGCTAGTGTTGCCTCTGTATTCTCTTAGTTGGGGAGGAATGGTAGGTTACACCCATTGGAAAATGTGCATACACTTCGGTTTTAAAGGATTTCAATATGTACTTTTTTTAAAACTGTGCATGAATGTGCCTTAACGTTCTCTTAATGAAAACGCGATGTAGTTATCCCTCTGCAAGTACAGGGCCTACCATGGTGTAGTTTTTCTAAGTAAACCTTGTGTTTGCAAGAGCCAAAGTGACTGAATTCACTGCGCAAAAAAGAAATGAAAATGCAGTTTCTGTCATCTGACTTGATTAAGTCAGGAGGTTTGATTACGTCACAGGGTTTTCTCTCATATTGAAAAACATTCAAAATAATGTTGCTCTGCAGTCTCTTAGTTGGAAAAGAATGTAAAGTTACACCCATTAAAATAGGTGCAGACCCTTGGGTTTTATGATTTCAATATGCAGTTTGTTTTACCTGGGCGTGAATGTGTTTTAACAATCTCTTAACAAGGATAAGACTATGTAGTTTTTCCTCTGAAGTATATGGGCTACCATGATGTAGTTTTGCTGAGTGAACCTTGTGTTTGCAAGAGTCAAAGTTACCGAATTCATTGCATAAAAGAGAAACCAAAATAGAGTTTCTCTCATTCTTTGTAATTTAGTCAGAGGATTTGATGAAGTCAGAAAGTTTTTCTCTTACTGAAAAACAGGTAAGCTAATATTGCCTCTGAAATCTCTTAGTTGGAAAAGAATGTAAAGTTACTCTAATTCATATACACGCAGACACTTGGGTTTTTAGGATTTCAACATGCACTTTGTTTTACCTGGGCGTGAATGTGCATTATCAATCTCTTAACAATAATACAATATAGTTATTCCTCTGCAAGTACAAAGGCTACAACAATGTAGTTTTGCTGAGGAAACCTTGTGCTTGCAAGACTCAAAGTTACCAAATTCATTGAATGAAAGAGAAACCAAAATAGAGTTTCTCTCATTCTGCCTGATTAAGTCAGAGGATTTGATGAAGTCAGAAGGTATCCTCTCTTACTGAAACACGTGGAAGCTAACGTTGTCTGTGCAGTCTCTTAGTTGGAAAAGAACGTAAAGCTACACCCACTGAAATATGTGGAGACACTTGGCTTTTATAGGATTTCAATATGCACTTTGTTTTCATCTGGGCCTGAAAGTGCACTAAGAATCTCTTAACGATAGTACTATGTAGTTTTCCTCTGCAAGTATTTGTTTTACCACCATGAAGTTTTGCTAACTAAATCTGGTGTTTGCAAGAGGCTAAGTTACCGAATTCATTGAGCAAAAAAGAAAACAAAATACGGTTTCTCTCATTCTGCCTGATTAAGTCAAGAATCCGATGAAATCAAAACATGTTTCTTTCACTGAAAAATATGCACGCTAATGTTACCTCTGCATTTTATTAGTTGGAAAAGAATGTAAAGTTACACCCATTGAAATACGTGCAGACACTTGGGTTTTAATGAATTTCAATAAGGACTTTGTCTTACCCAGTGCGAATGTGCGTTAACAATCTCAACGAGAACACCATGCAGGTTTTTCGGGGCAAGTACACAGGCTATAGCAATGTAGTTTTGCTGACTAAACCCTGTGCTTGCTAGAGACAAAGTTACCAAATTTATTGAGCAAAAGAGAAACAAAAATACAGTTTCATTCCACTTGTTTAAGTCAGCAGGTTTGGTTAAGTCAGAGGGTTTTCTCTCATATTGAAAAATGTGCAAGCTAATGTTGCCTCTGCAGTCTGTTAGTTGCAAAAGAATGAAGAGTTGCTCTCATTCCAATACATGCAGACTCTTGGGTTTCATAGGTTTTCATTTTGCACTTCGTTTTACCCCTGCGGGAAGGTGTATTAAGACTCTCTGAACGATAGCACTGTGTGGTATATCCTCTGCAAGTACATGGACTACGGCGATGTAGTTTTGCTGAGTAAAGCTTGTGTTTCCAAGAGCCAAAGTTACTGAATTCATTGCATGAAAGAGAAACCAAAGGACAGTTTGTCTCATTCTGCCTGATTAAGCCAGAGGATTTGATGAAATCAGGTTTTTTTCTGTTACTGAAAAACACGCAAGCTAATGCTGCCTCTGCAGTGTCTTAGTTGGCAAAGAATGTGACGCTACTCCTTTTCAAATCCATGCGGTCCCCTGTTTTCTTGGATTCTACTTAAGTTAGGCGCATTTGATTAGATCAGATTTTTTTTGTTTGTTTTCTTTTATTGAAAAACCTGCAAGCTAATGCTGCATCTGCAGAGTCTTAGCTGAAAAGCATGTAAAGTTACTCCCATTCAAATTGGTGCAGTCCCTTGTTTTCCTGGATTCTACTTGATTAAGTTAGGCATATTTGATTAGATCAGAGGTTCTTTTTCTTATTGAAAAACCTGGAAGCTAATGTTCACTCAATAAAACTACATCGCTATAGCCTCGTACTTGCACAGGAGAGACAGCATTCTGCTCTCAAGATATTTTTAATGCACATTCATGCCCAGGTAAAACAAACTGTACATTCAAAACCTATAAGCCCAAGTCACTGGATGTATTTGAATGGGAGTATCTTTACTTTCTTTTCCAGCTAAGAGACTGCAAAAACAACATTAACTTGCATGTTTTTCGATGAGAGAAAAAAACCCTCTGACTTAATAAAATTGTCTAACTTAATCAAGTAGAATTAGAGAAAACAAGTGCCTGCACGTATTTGAATGGGAGTAACTTTACATTCTTTTCCAAGTAAAAGACTGCAGATGCATCATTAACCTACATGTTTTTCAATAAGAGAAAAAAAACCCTCTGACTTAATCAAGCCCTCTGACTTAATCAAGTAGAATGAGAGAAACTGTATTTTGGTTCCTCTTTCATGCAATGAATCCGTTAACTTTCCCTCTTGCAAACACAAAGGTTACTCAATGGCAATTAACAATAACCACAAACCAGTGAAGTAAAATGATAAGAAATGGTAGTTAAACAAGAACATTTTATTTATATAATTTATATAATCTTAGTTTTTTCATTTATAAATTTAAAATAATGTGACCTTTACTTTGAATTTTTCAGATTCCGATGAACTACATTAATATTGTAGGAAAGAATAGCCATTAAGTTTTTAACAAAAGCAGGTACGTAAGGACACCCATATTCAATTTCTCCTTGAGTTTCTGGATAAAAAGTCTCACTGGCTGTGTACTCAGCTGACTCGACTGGAAGTTCCCTATATTTTGTACACTTCTTTTATGTGCTTCCCCTTTCTCTGAATCTGTGGAGTTTCTCCCCAGCAGCAATACTGAATCTGTAAAAAAAAAAAAAAAAAAACTAGAGCATGCTATGATTTCAACCCACCAAAACCATGAAGGAATGTTTGGATGTTGTTGTAAAAAAAAAAAAAAACTGAAACCAGTTGCCGTCCAATGGATTCCGACTCCTGGTGACCCCATGTGTTAGAGAGTAGAACCCTTTTCCACAGCATTTTCTCAGCAAAGGGTGAATCTTTATGGAAGCAGATCTCCAGGCCTTTCTTCCCTGGGCTCTCGGGGAGTGGGTGTTCGAAACCCCAAACTTGAGGCTAGTAGTGAAGTGCAAACGGTTTGCATAGGTCTTGCTAAAATACTATATGAGAAGCAAAGATCAAAACACGTGGAAACAGCTTAAAAAATGCACAGTTTTTTGCTCGCTTTTGGAGAAATCTGTCTGACAGGAGCTGCAGCCGAGCTCCTTCTTCTGCAGTCTGGGCAGTGAAAAGGGAGCGTTTTCCTCATTGCCGCCGACTCATTGCGCGTTTGGTTCCAAAGAGGCTCGGGTCCTCTCCCTGCGGCGGTGGGTCCTGCAGGAAGGAAAGCTCCTGCTTTCACCATGGGAGGGCGCCCAGGTCCGTTCGGCCAAGCATCGGCGGGTCCCACGCTGGGGTCCCGGGTGGGTTTGCAAGCGCCCTCTGGTGGCCAGCCACGATTTCGCTGAAATTCAGAGTCAGGTGATTCTAAGCCATGGAAGTCAAAACTGAAGCGAAGTCACCATCTAGCGCCTTAATGGAAATAGTGGAGACAAGAAGACAGGAGCTAAATATTCAAAAGCCCACTGAGAGGACAATCTGGAGGGAGGAAACAGGCGGACAGTGGAGGGGCCCGGAGATGGAGAGGTTGTGCATTCTTTGGCTTGGACTCTGACCTGTGAGCTCCACACACCCACCCCGCCAGGGCCTGATTAGGGTAAATGAAGAGATGTTTAAGGGGTGCCAGGAAACTCGGTGGTCAGGATTAATGACACTTTAATGAAATGTACTTTAAGAACAATCTGTGAGGACAAAATATCAAAATTTTAGAGATATCCGGAACAGACAGGCGGATGGGCACCGGAGGGTGGGGAAGGGCGGCCGCACATCTAGGTGAGCCGGTGGACCCTGGGGAATCATTACCCGTGTCTGGAGATGGCTCAGGACATGAGGACAGAAGAGTCAGAACCGAGGGCTTCCAGAAGCGCCCGGCCAGCGCCTCCTGTTCAGCCCTCCTCTGGTCTCCCCGGTCCACTGATGCCTTTGAGGGTCAGCCTGAGCTCAGTCACTATACCCAGGTCCCCCGGGCTTCCTCAAAATGTCGACCACCGCTGCAACATCGCCCGGCCCTTCGCTTTGCACCTTGGTTCTGTGTCTTGCACCTCCTGCCCCTGCTCTCTCGTCCTGTTTGCCCCCACTCAGCATTTACATGAACAAGCTCCCTGAAACCCCACAACTGGCTCTGCCTGCTCCACCTTCCCTTTTCGCCTCTGCCTCCTTCCATCTTAGTCCGCACCCTATTGCTGCCAGCGACCCTTTCAGTCCGCAGCTCCTCCCCACTGTCACCGCCCGCCTCCCTCCCCCCCCCCAACGGACCCTCTCACCCCTGCCTCTGTGCCCAGCCTGTAATTTTAGGTAGAGGGTTTGCCCACCACCACATGGAAGAGTTGGAGAAGGCTGGGCCTCTTCTGGCCTGGACTCTGAACTGCCTCCTCACCAGGCCAGGTAAAGTTTAAGGGGAGCCAATAAGCTCAGCGCACCCGTTCCAGGCAGAATGGCTCCTGTATGCTTTTGTGGCATTTTGTTGCTGAGCTCCAGTTGTGGAATGGAGTGTTCAGGACTTTTTAAATAAACTAAGCTGTCTTAGAAGAAATACAGCCAGAATGCTACTTAGAAGCATGGATGATGAGCCTTGTTTCCCATGTGTTGGACATCCTATCAGAAAGGACTAGTCCCTGGAGAAGAACATGCTTGGTAGAGTAGAGGGTCAGCTAAAAACAGGAAGACCCTCGACTGGTGGCTGCATCAGTGGGCTCCAACGTAACGATTATGAGGACGGTGCAGGACCCAGCAGTGGTTCTGTGGTACATAGGGTCGCTATGAGTTGACACCAAGTCTACTTCTGCCGGCCCCTTGGTTTACACCCTGGTTCTGTGTCTTGCAGCTTCTGTACCTGTTGTGTCGTCTTGTTTGCCATCTGTTAAGTGTTCACATGAACAAGCTTCCCTGAAACCCCACGCCTGGCTCAGCCTGCACCCCGTTCCCGCCCTACCTTTGTGCCCAGCATGTGACCTTATCCAGACAGTTTTGCCACCAAGATATCACAGAGCAAGTTGGTATCCTGGCACTAACAGGCACCCAGAACTTTTAGGCTTTGTTTTTCTTTTCCTTTCTATGTGAGATTTCAGTCTGGAACTCTAGTATAACTGCCTGTGCTGGAGATGCTGACTTCAACAGAGGAGGAAGGTGGGAATGGAAAGGGAGACATTTAAGGTATGGATATTAATATTAGCACGGCTCCCCTCTGCCCCCTCGAGAGTGTCTCATCTACCACCGCACTAATTGATTCTTGTGATTTTGACCTCCATCAATAAAGCCAATGGGGAAGATTTACACTCTCAGTTTCAACAGGAGGGACAGAAATAAGCATGGTCTGCACAGAGCTTTGCATGGACCCCCTAGAGAACTAGGGAGTTCCCAGGTGGTGCAAATGGTGACACGCTCAGCTGCTAACTGGGAAGCTGGCAGTCGGATCCATCCAGAGGTGTCTTGGAAGAAAGACCTGGTGATGTAGTTCTGAACAATCAGCCATGGAAAACCCTATGCTGCACAGTTCTGCTCTGACACACATGGGGTGGCCGTGACATGGAGCAGAGTCTGCGGTGACTGACTTAGAGGGAAGCGAGCCCTTTGGGGAAACCCTAGTGCAGTGGTGTTTAAGTACTACAGCTGCTAACCAAAAGGTTGGCAGTTGGAATCCACCAAGCGCTCCTTGGAAACCGTGGGGCAGTTCTACTCTGTCCTATAGGGTTGCTATGAGTCGGAATTGACTCAACGGCAACGGCTTTGATTTTTTTTTTGAGCCCATCAGAGGGGACATATGCTCTGAGACCAGTAATTTCTGTACTTTCACGAGAAAGTCATTAGCAAGGGTGAACATGTCCAATGAGTCCAGAACACAGCACCTCCTTGAAGCCCTTTAGTGGGACGTGTGCTGTCACTTGTGTGCATAGAAAAATCTGTGTCAGGACTGGAAGGAACTCACCTTGTTTCAGACCTTTACCCATTTTCACTGAGTGAAGCCAGCAAGGAGGCAGGGGCAGAAAGGGAAGGTGCAGTGTTTGGAGCTGAACACAGCGGAGCAGAGATCCTCTGAGAACAGGAGGGTGGATGATGCCTGGAGTGTTAAGGTTAGGGTTAGAATCGGAGTTAGGGCCAGGCCATGTCAGGTGAGGGTCAATGCCAGGGTTAGTGTTTGAGCATTAGGATAAGGGTTAGAGTTGTAGGGTCAGGGTGAATGTAGAAGGTAAATCTTCACGCAGTTCTCTTTGTGAGTATGTGTTGGCAGTGTTCTCACATTCCTCTGTTTGTGGGGGCTTCTCCCTTAAGGACTGAGAAGCAAACCGGTTGTTGACAGTGCTGAATTAAGGGGTGGGCTATATAGGCAGCTGTCTGGGGTGAGAGGCTTCATGGGATACCAAATCAATATGTGTCAAAAATTACTTTGAGTGAAATATCGTCAAAGCAAGTATATATCAAGTAGTTACCCTAAGTTTATATAGATGTTCCCAAAGTGTGTGTTGCTGCACAGTGGCATAAATAGGTTGCACAAAACCCTGCTGCCTAAATGGCCTGCAGGTGTCAGTCCTCCTCTAACTTCACAAGGGGGAGGAGAGAGAATCAAGATCAACATCAGGCCCAGGCTGATTCATGTGAGGTGGAAGTCAGACATGTCTCCTCTTTCTGCCATCTTTACCAATTCTGATACCAGCTGTTCCTCCGTGACACTCTCTACTTCTCTGCTGGGTTCGAAAATTCATTGCAATACCCACACGGAACTCATAGACTATACTGATGATTATGGGATTATTATTAGGGACGTAACAGGTTACAGTTTAGGCTCAGAAACACTCAGCGTACAGTTCTTCCATCAGGACAGCATCTTTTCAGCTGTGCCTGCAGGCATACCTCTCTCTGGCCCTAGGCCTCTGGCTTGCTCAGGCAAGTGTTACAAAGCTCCTTTAGCCCCTGCCAATAAGTCCTCAGAGGCACCCCAGGCACTCAGGTTTCTCTCTCCATGGGCCGGGAAGCCCAATGCACAGGCTCCTGCGGGTCTTTCCTGCCACCGCTTCTCACTGGCTCCAGGGTTAGAGCTCGCTCTCTCTCTCTCTGTCTCCTGGTTCCAGGAGTTTCTCAGTGCAGGTATCCCAGGTCCAAAGGCTACACTGTCTACTCCTGGCTGTTTCTCCTTGGTGGTTGTACAATCCTCCCTTACCCTCCTCCGAGGTGGCTCATTTCAAGCCTAGCAGGATGGCAAAGCTGAACAGTCCTCTTGGTGGGCTACAATTACCTTATTTGCATAGTCCCACCCAGTCACTTGAGCTGTGGGAATGCATGAATTCAGCTGGCTGTAATGGTATGCTTTGCCTTACAGGCAAAACAAAGAGATATTTAACAAGTAGAGTGAGTACAAATAATGACTGCACATCAAAGCAATGGCAGGAAAAAAAAATGAGATTTGCAAGGTTGGCAATTAACTGTGAATCTTTCTTTATATCAGCTTCTAGTCTCACACAAATCTCTCCTACTTGATACGATTTAACTGAGGCAGTATTTCTAAAACGAAAAGTATAAACAATTTTGACATGAAAGTTTAGTGATGTGTTTGCAGCTGGTCCAACTTAATTGGAAGCTTTGAATACAGAACTGACCGTTAGGAAAGTCTAAATAAATTCTGCTTATTTAGCTGACAGAAAAGAGATAATACTTAGGCGTTTGCTGGGGAACTTCTTAAGTTCAAAGGAAAAGCTCCATTCCTGGCTCTTCTTGATGGTAGTGAAGTCTCCCTTCTGCCTTGGCATTAGCTCCCTTTAAGCATAGCTGGATGGCAAAACTGACCAATCCCCTCATTACGGTTCCATAAATCTTACTTTGCACGGTCCCATTCCCTATGCCTGCAGGGTTCCATGCACCTTATTTGCATTATTAGCAAGCTATCCGATCTCGGTGGACCACAAGCATGTTATGTGCATAGTCCCACACAATCATTTTGTGAGAGCTAGGAGACCATGGCTAGAAGGACCAGGTACTAGTAATTCACCACACTGAACCTGCTATAGAAAATACTCTTATTTAAACTAATTACTATTTCCATATATTGCAAAAAGTTCACCACTATGCTAGTATGAAAACTTCAGTTTATTCACCATTTATCATGATGTTGTTTATGGGCCCAATTTTGAACATTTTTGAGTTCTTCATATGAGTATATGTGCATATTATGAATAGATGCTGTCTTAGTTACCTAGTGCTGCTGTAACAGAAATACCACAAGTGAATGGCTTCAGCAAACAGAATTTTATTCTCTCATAGTCTAGTAGGCTAGAAGTCCAGATTCAGGGCATCAGCCCCAGGGGAAGACTTTCTCTCTCTGTTGGCTCTGGAGGAAGGTCCGTGTCATCCATCTCCCCCTGGATTAGGAGCTTCTCAGCACAAGGTCTCTGAGTCCAAAGGACACGTTTTGCTCCTAGCACTACTTTCTTGGTGGTATGAGGTACCCCTGTCTCTGTGCTTGCTCCTCTCTTTTGTATCTCAAAAGAAATTGACTTAAAATCCAACCTAATTTTGGAGATTGAGTCCTGCCCCATTAACATCATACAAGTAGGATAAGCAACACGGGGGACAATCATATCAGATGATAAAATGGTGGACAGGCACAAAATACTGGGAATCATGAACTAGCCAAGTTGACACACAAATTTTGGGGGGACACAATTCAATCCATAAGAGATGCTAATAGCTATAATTCTAATTGAACAGCCTGGCAACTGTTCTCTCCCCTTAAGTATCTGTATTTCCTTTCTCCAGTAGGGAGAACTCTAGGTCTCAATAATATCAATAGCGTTAATCATGTACTCAGTTACATAATAACCAAAAACCAAAAAACCAGACCTGTTGCCTTCAAATGGATTCTGACTCATAGCAACCATATAGGACAGAGTAGAACCTCCACATAGGATTTCCAAGGCTGTATTCTTTATAGAAGCAGGCTGCTACATCTTTCTTCTGTGGATTGGCTGATGGGTTCTAACCCCTCATCTTTCAGTTAGCAGCTGAGTGCTTAACCACTGTACCACCAGGGTTCTTTAGTAATATAATACACACTAAAACAGTTTCAGAATTGCTACACCCATACCTAAATAGATTTAAACATTCTTTGCAGCTGTTTTAATCTATGGAAACCCTGGTGGCATAGTGGTTAAGAGTTCGACTGCTAACCAAAAGGCTGGCCATTTGAATCCACCAGGTGCTCCTTAGAAACCCTATGGGGCAGTTCTACTCTGTCCTAAAGGGTAACTCTGAGTTGGAATCAACTTGACGGTGATGGATTTGGTTTTAATCTAAAGCCTGATATATATATATATAACCAAGGTATTGTATTTTAATTTACATGGATTGATTCCTTTCTGTTTGTTCATTCTCCAGCTCTGTCTGGAAACTATTTTGATCCCTGTCAGAGCAGTCAGTAATGGTAGCCAGGCATCATCTGGTTTTACTGGACTAAATCTGGCGGAGGACATGGTAGATATGGTCCATTAGTCCTTTGCACTAATCTTTCCCTTGTATCTTTAGTTTTCTCCATTCTTCCTTGCTCCCAAAGGGATTAGACCAGTAGAGTATCCTACATGGCCGCTCAAAGGCTTTTAAGGCCCCAGACGCTACTCACCAAAGTAGAATGTAGAACATATTCTTTATAAACTGTGTTATGCCAATTTAGGTCCCCACAACCCTTTGGTCCCTCAGAGAGTTTGGATGTGTCTATGGAGCTACCATAACTTTGCTTTGTACAGGTTGTGCTGGCTTCCCCAGTATTGTGTGCTGTCTTACCTTCATCAAAGTTTCCACTTATCTATTGTTTATTAAGTGTTTTTCCATTCCCACCCCTCTTCTCCCTCCTAACCATTTGTCATAGATTGAATTCTGTCCCCACAAAATATGTGTCAGTTTGGTTAGGCCATGATTCCCAGTATTGTGTGGTTGTCCTCCATTGTGTGATTGTAATTTTATATTGAGAGGGTTGGGATGGGATTGTAATACCATCCTTACTCAGGTCATCTCCCTGATCCAAGGTAAAGGGAGATTCCCTGGGGTGTGGCCTACACCACCTTTTGTCTCTCAAGAGATAAAACGAAAAGGAAGCAAGCAGAGTTGGGTGCCTCATACCTCCAGGAATGAAGCACTAGGAGCAGAACACATCTTTTGGACACGGGGTCCCTGCACCTGAGAAGCTCCTTGACCAGGGGAAGATTGAGGACAAGGACCTTCCTCCAGAGCCTGCAGAGAGAGAGAGCCTTCCTCTGGAGCCGATGCCCTGAATTTGGACTTGTAACCTACTAGACTGTGAGAAAATAAATGTCTCTTTGTTAAAGCCATCCACTTGTGGTATCTCTCTTATAGCAGCACTAGATAACTAAAAAAAAAAAAAAAAGATAACTAAGACACCATCAAAGGTTGTTTTTTTGTGTGTGTAAACCTTCTCATGAGTTTTTACAGTAATGTCCCATAGGATATTTGTCCTTTTGTGACAGATGTATTTTACTCGGTATAATGTCCTCCAGATTCATCCATGTTATGAGATGCTTCATAGATTCATCATTGTTCTTTATTGTTGCATAATACTCCATCGTGTGTACCACAGCTTTTTTTTTTAATCCATTCATCTGTTGGTCAGCATCTAGGTTGTGTTCCATCTTTTTGTTATTGTGGACAATGCTTCAATGAACATGGGTGTGCATGTCTATTTTATTTCTCTACGATATATTCCTAGGAGTGGGATTTCTGGATCACGTGGTATTTCTATTTCCAGCTTTCTACGGAAGGGCCATATCATTTTCCAAAAAGGTTGTATCATTTTGCATTCCCACCAATGGTGCATAAGATTTCCGATCTCCCCAAAGCCTCTCCAGCATTTGTTATTTCCTATTTTATTGATTCCTGCCAGTAATGCCAGGGTCAGATGGTATCTCATTGGGGTATTGATTTGCATTTTTCGAATGGCTAGAGATAGTGAACATTTCCTCCTGTGTGCTGGACTCTTGAATGTCTTCTTTGATGAATTGTCTGTTTGTTTCCGTTACCCATTTTTTTTTTAATTTTTATTGTGCTTTAAGTGCAAATTTACAAATCAAGTCTGCCTCTCACAGAAAAACTTATATACACCTTGCTACATACTCACAATTGCTCTCCCCCTAAAGAGACAGCCCACTCCCTCTCTCCACTCTTTTTTCGTGTCCGTTTCGCCAGCTTCTAACTCCCTCTACCCTCTCATCTCCCCTCCAGGGAGGAGATGCCGACATAGTCTCAAGGGTCCACCTGATCCAAGAAGCTCACTCCTCACCAGCATCCCTCACCAACCCGATGTCAAGTCCAATCACTGTCTGAAGAGTTGACTTCTGGAATGGTTCCTGTCCTGGGCCAACAGAAGGTCTGGGGGACATGATCACCAGGATCTTTCTAGTCTTAGTCAGACTGTTAAGTCTGGTCTTTTTATAAGAATTTAGGGTCTGCATCCCACTGCTTTCCTGCTCCCTCAGGGGTTCTCTGTTGTGTTCCCTGTCATGGCAGTCATCAGTTGTAGCCGGGCATCATCTAGCTCTTCTGGTCTCAGTCTGATGTGGTCTCTGGTAGATGTGGCCCTTTCTATCTCTTGGGCTCGAAATCACTTTGTGTCCTTGGTGTTCTTCATTTTCCTTTGATCCAGGTGGGTTGAGACCAATTGATGCATCTTAGATGGCCGCTTGCTAGTGTTTAAGACCCCAGAGGCCTCTCTCCAAGATGGGATGCAGAATGTTTTCTTAATAGATTTTATTGTGCCAATTGACTTAGATGTCCCCTGAAACTATGGTCCCTAAACCCCAGCTCCTGCTACTCTAGCCTTGAAAGCATTCAGTTTATTCCAGAAACTTCTTTACTTTTGGTTTAGTCCAGTTGTGCTGACCTTGCCTGTATTGTGTGTTATCTTTCCCATCACATAAAGTAGTTCTTATCTACTATCTAATTAGTAAATACCCCTCTCCCATCCTCCATCCCTCCCCCCTCTTGTAACCATCAAAGAATATTTTCTTCTCTGTTTACACTATTTCTCGAGTTCTTATAATAGTGGTCTTATACAATATTTGTCCTTTTGCAACTGACTAATTTCACTCAGCATAATGCCTTCCAGATTCCTTCATGTATGAAATGTTTCACAGATTCATCACTGTTCTTTATCGATGTGTAGAATTCCATTGTGTGAATATGTCATAATTTATTTATCCATTCATCTGTGGATGGGCACCTTGGTTGCTTCCATCTTTTTGCTATTGTAAACAGTGCTGCAGTGAACATGGGTGTGCATATATCTGTTCATGTAAAAGCTCTTATTTCTCTAGGGTATATTCCAAGGAGTGGGATTGCTGGATCCTATGATAGTTCTGTTTCTAGCTTTTTAAGGAAGCACCAAATGGATTTTCAAAGTAGATGCACCATTTTACATTCCCACCAGTAGTGTATAAGTGTTACAATCTCTCCACAGCCTCTCCAACATTTACTGTTTTGTGTTTTTTGGATTAATGCCAGCCTTGTTGGAGTGAGATGAAATCCCATTGCAGTTTTGATTTGCATTTCTCTAATGGCTAATGATCCTGACCATTTCCTCATGTATCTGTTAGCTACCTGAATGTCTTCTTCAGTGACGTGTCTTTTCATATCTTTTGCCCAATTTTTAATTGGCTTATTTTTCTTTTTGCTGTTGAGTTTTTGAAGTATCATGTAGAGTTTAGAGATCAGGTACTGATCGGAAATGTCATAGCTAAAAACTTTTTCCCAGTCTGTAGGTAATCTTTTTATTCTGTTGATGAAGTCTTTGGATGAGCATAGATTTTTAGAAGCCCCCAGTTATAGAATTTCTCTTTTGCATTGTTAGTAATCTTTCTTATACTATTTATGCCATGTATTAGGGCTCCTAATAATGTCCTTATTTTTCCTTCCATGATCTTTATCGTTTTAGATTTTATATTTAGGTCTTTGATCCATTTTGTGTTCGTTTTTGTGCACAGTGTAAGGTATGGGTCTTGTTTCATTTTTTGCAGATGGATATCCAGTTATGCCAGCATCATTTGTTAAAAAGACTGTCTTTTCCCCATTTAACTGTTTTGGGGCCTTTGTCAAATATCAGCTGCTCATATGTGGATGGATTTATGTCTGGATTCTCATTTCTGTTCCATTGGTCTATGTATCTGTTACTGTATCAGTACCAGGCTGTTCTGACTATTGTGGCGGTATAATAGGTTCTTTTTATTTTAATTTAAAATCAGGTAGAGTGAGGCCTCCCAATTTGTTCTTCTTTTTCAGTAATGCTTTACTTCTCTGGGGCCTTTTTCCGTTCCATATGAAGTTGGTGATTTGTTTCTCCATCTCATTAAAAAATGCTGTTGAAATTTGGATTAGAATTGCACTGTATCTATAGATCCCTTTTGGTAGAATAAACATTTTTACAATATTAAGTCTTCCTACCTATGAGCAAGGTTTGTTTTCCAGTTATGTAGGTCTCTTTTGTTTTCTTGCATAAGTGTCTTGTACTTTTCTTTGTATAAGTTTTCTACATCTCCGGTAAGATTTATTCCTAAGTATTTTATCTTCTTGGGTATAAATGGTATAAAAATGGTACTGTAAATGGTATTGATTTGGTGATTTCCTCTTTGATGTTGTTTTTGTTGGTGTAGAGGAATCCAACCGATTTTTATATGTTTAGCTTGTATCCTGATACTCTGCTGAACTCTTCTATTAGTGTTGGTAGATTTCTTGAGGATACCTTCAGGTTTTCTGTGTAATAGAGATAATTTTACTTCTTCCTTGACAATCTGGATGCCCTTTATTTCTTTATCTAGCCTAATTGCTCTGGCTAGGACCTCCAGCACAACGTTGAATAAGAGTGGTGATAAAGGGCATCCTTGTCTGGCTCCCAGTCTCAAGGGGAATGCTTTCAGGCTCTCTCCATTTAGGATGATGTTGGCTGTTGGCTTTGTATAAATGCCTTTTATTATGTTGAGGAATTTTCCTTCTATTCCTATTTTGCTGAAAGTTTTTATCATGAATGGGTGTTGAACTTTGTCAAATGCCTTTTCTCCACCAATTGATAAAATCATGTGATTCTTGTCTTTTATTTATGTGGTGGCTTACATTAATTGTTTTTCTAATGTTGAAACATCCCTGCATACCTGATATGAATCCCACTTGGTCATGGTGAATTATTTTTTTGATATGTTGTTGAATTTTATTGGCTAGAATTTTGTTGAGGATTTTTGTGTCTACTTTCATGAGGGATATAGGTCTGTAATTTTCTTTTTTTGTGGTGTCTTTACCTGGTTTTGGTATCAGGGATATGGTGGCTTCATAGAGTGAGTTTGGTAGTATTCTGTCCTTTTCTATGCTCTGAAATTCCTTAGAAGTAGTGGCGCTAACTCTTCTCCAAAAGTTTGGTATAACTCTGCAGTGAAGCTGTCTGGGCCAGGGCTTTATTTTATTGGGAGTTTTCTGATTAACTTTTCAATCTCTTTTTTTGTTATGGGTCTATTTACTTGTTCTACATCTGTTTGTGTTAGTTTAGGTAGGTAGTGTGTTTCTAGGAATTCATCCATTTCTTCTAGGTTTTCAAATTTTTTAGAGTACAGTTTTCATAGTAAACCGACATGATTCTTTTAATTTCATGTTGGTCTTTCGTAATATCTCCCGTCTCATTTCTTATTTGGTTTATTTGCTTCCTGCTCTGTTTTTCTTTTGTCAGTTTGGCCAATGGTTTACCAATTTTGTTGATTTTTTTGCAAAGAACTAGCTTTTGGTCTTGTTAATTCTTTCAATTGTTTTTCTGTTTTCTATTTTATTTAGTCTGCTCTAATTTTCCTTCTGGTGCCTGAGGGTTTCTTTTCTTGCTCTCTTTCTATTTGTTCAAGTTGTAGGGATAATTCTTTGATTTTGACCCTTTCTTCTTTTTCTCTGTTTGCATTTATTGATATAAATTGACCTCTGAGCACTGCTTTCGCTGTGTCCCAAAGGTTCTGATAGAAGTATTTTCATTCTCATTGGATTCTAGGAATTTCTTTATTCCACCCTTAATGTCTTCTATAATCCAGTCTTTTTTAGCAGGGTATTGTTCGGCTTACAAGTGTTTGATTTCTTTTCCCTGCTTTTTCTGTTATTGATTTCCACTTTTGTGGTCAGAGAAGATGCCTTGTAATATTTCAACGTTTTGCTTTCTGCTAAGGCTTGCTTTATGACCTAATACGTGGTCTATTCTACAGAATGTTCCATGTGCACTAGAAAAGAAAGTATACTTGGTTTCTGTTGGGTGGAGTGTTCTGTATATGTCTATGAGGTCAAGTTGGTTGATCGTGGCATTTAGATCTTCCGTGTCTTTATTGAGCTTCTTTCTGGATGTCCTGTCCTTCACTGAAAGTGGTGTGTTGAAGTCTCCTACAATAATTGTGGAGCTATCTCACTTTTCAATGCTGATAGAGTTTGTTTTATATATCTTGCAGCCCTGTTATTGGGTGCATAAATACTTAATATGGTTTTATTTTCTTGGTGTATTGTCCCTTTAATCATTATTATATAGTGTCCTTCCTTATCATTTGTGGTGGATTTAACTTTAAAGTCTATTTTGTGAGAAATTAGTATTGCCACTCATGCTCTTTTTTGATTGTTGTTTGCTTGATATATTTTTTCCATCCTTTGAGTTTTACTTTGTTTGTGTCTCTAAGTCTAAGGTGTATCTCTTGTAGGCAGCATAAAGATGGGTCTTGTCTTTTAATCCATTCTGCCACTCTCAGTCTCTTTTTTGGTGCATTTAGTCCATTTACATTCAGTGTAATTACGGATAGGTCTGAATTTAGTGGTATCATTTTGATGTCTTTTTTGTGTGTAGTTGACAGTTTCTTTTTCCCACTTAATTTATATATTGTCTTTATATATTGTCCTTTCCTCATATTCGTTGTTATTGACTTTGTTTCTGCTGAGTCTCTATTTATTTTTTATTTTTTTTATTTTGATGAGTAGGATAGTTTGTCTCCTCTGTTGGTTTGGTTTTTGGTGCTTACCTTATTATTTACCCTTATTTTTCTAAATTTAAACCTAACTTTTATTTCTTTGTGTCGCTGTATCTTCCTCTGCACATGGAAGATTTGTGGTTACATTTCTCTGTCCCTCTTTATTGTCTTCTTTTATGTAATAACATCAATGTTACCCTGTTTTGAGCTTTTTTTAAAATAATATTGCTTTTTTTTTTTTATTTCTGTGTCTGGGTTGACTTCTGATTGCTCTGCCCATTGTTCTAGTTTTGGGTTGGTACCTGATATTGATTTTCTAACCAAAGAACTCCTTTTAGCATTTCTTGTAGTTTTGGTTTGGCTTTGATGAATTCCCTAAACTTCTGTGTATCTGGAATAGTCCTAATTTCACCTTCATATTTAAGAGACAGTTCTGCTGGATATGTGATTCTTGGCAGGCAATTTTTTTTCCGTGAATTTTTTAAATAAGCCATCACACTGCCTTCTTGCCTGCATGGTTTCTGCCGAGTAGACCGAGGTTATTCTTACTGGCTCTCCTTTGTAGGTGACTTTTTGTTTATCCCTCACTGCTCTTAAAATTCTCTCTTATCTTTGGTTTTGGCAAGTTTGATTATAACATGTCTTTGTGACTTTCTTTTTACATGTACCTTATGTTGAGTTCGATGATCATCTTTGATAGATATCTTCTCATCTTTCACAATATCAGGGAAGTTTTCTGCCAAAAAATCTTCAACAGTTCTCTCT